>NW_027441494.1:0-280000 GCF_964195595.1 Calonectris borealis | reverse complement strand
TCCGGCAGTCCTCCGGCTGTGCTCTATGGTCCGGTATCCGTCTCTATGGTCCGGCAGTCCTCCGGCTGTGCTCTATGGTCCGGAAGCCCGTCTCTATGGTCCGGCAGTCCTCCCGCTGTACTCTATGGTTCTAACGGTTCTCTCTGTGGTCCAGACGTCCTCCAGCTGTGTGCAGTGGTAGCTTTTTTTATTCCCCAGAATATGCATTCAATTTGTGTGCCTTTTTGTGTTGTGGGGGAAAAAAATTTTGCATCTTCTTTGTATAATTTGCTGCTTATTTTGCATGGTAACTAATTAATTAGTATTCTTAGAGGGAGTAAGGAATGCTTACTGTAGTCTTTGGGCTTTTTTGATTATTCAAATCAGAGATTACTCCCACTTGGAATACTAGTAATGTGTAGTCATGGTATGAGAAACAATTAAAAATAATAAATCTGGTGCAACAGTAGAAAATGGCACACACCCTGGGAGTAATTTTTTAAAAATACTATTATTTTGTAATCTATTTGTGTTAGTTACTCCCAGGAAGCATGCCATTTTCTACTGCTACTATTTACATTTTAAATAGCAAACACACACAAAAAAAAAACCACCACAAAAGACCAAACACCAAGACTGATGTGCACAAAAAAAAAAACCCACAACCGCCAAAGACCAAGACTGACACGCACAAAAAAACCAAAACCCCCAAAGACCAAGACCAATGCATGCAAAAAAAAAAAAACACCCACACAACCCCCCAAGGCCAATACAGAAAATTCCCTCCTCCAACCCCACAGGAAACTCAAAAAAAACACCACACCAAGACACAAACAGAGAGAGACAACAAAATCAAAGACCAAAACAAAGCAAAACAACATCAATGACAAAAACCAGAGAGACAACATCAAAAGACACCAGACAGACACACAAAAAAACCCCTACAGACAGAGGAAAAAAAAAACCACCAGAGACAAACACAGACATAAAAAAAACACAGGAGACACAAAACAGATCAAAGAAAATTTTATTTAAACTTTATTGCAAAATCATTTTCTTTTAAGATACTTTAGAACCCTATTAAGGAGTGGTTTAACTACCATAATTAGCTCCTTCTGCAATTAAGGTAATTGAACACAGCCATATTACCATTCCATCTTTACTGCCTAGTTTGATATTTTCCTTATGATACTACTCAGATACAATTCATGCCTGCTAGTGTCTTACTAAGATCAGTGTTTCAATTGGACATCATTTATGCCAAAGTAGTATTCTACATTTCTTTAAAACTACTCAAAGTAATTAAAAAACTTTACACAATTACTAATAGTTTAAATATACTTAGGAGCCAGTAATGCACATGCTTTCTTTTAACCTGTCAATAGCTACATTTATCTATAGGTATTGACAACTCTCCCTCTAATGACTAATTCTCATTTAAATTATCACATACAAACATTATTGCCATAATAGTCCTCAAGCAAGAGCTGTCAATGCCTGTAACAATTCACCACCACCACCACCACCCCCCTCCAATTGGCAATTTTGGTTAATAGGTATTAACAACACCCACTTAGTTTTGTACTTTCATTTGTTATTTCAGTTTTTACTGTGATTCCAATAGGGATACATTACTGCCTGTATTTTGTTTTTATAATTTTCAATTTAAAATTGGTCCATTGCTAATTCCAGTAGATTTTCCCATATTATTTTTTACATTTAAATTCTACAATATACTTGTACTACAGAGACAAAAATTACTCTCAGGTTGATCAGATACTTGCTACAATTACATTTATTCACTTCTCACTCTTTGAAATTCACTCTTTGAAATGCATTTGACCTCTAAAAATTCATCATTACCTTTACAGTCGGCGCAAGTATTTAGTGCCTGTGATTCTATACCTAGTAGTCTTTTCCACGTTTCTCCCTCCCATTACATTCTCAGTCTATTGCTTTACATCTCTGTTTGCCTCTTCGAGGCGACATCGTCTCCACAATTGGGATTCCTAGGCAGAAAGTGACCGAGCTCCGCTCATCTCAATGGGCCCCCTACTTCTGTGCTTGCGCACAAAAATAAAAAAAAAAAAAAATCATAAAGTGTCATTACATCAGAAACCACAAAGCCCCTCAAAAGAATTTACAATCCTAACAGTAAACAATAAAGTTTAGCCCACCTGCTTCACAAGCTGGTCCTCTTCAACACTGACAACCTGCTCCAAATTCCCCACACCCTTCAACTGCAAGATCATCAATCATCTTCCCATGACCATTCGCTACACAACATGCCTCCCTGCAATGACAGGCAAATGCCACATTCCAGGACAGCGCTCCCCAGGAATGGTGTTCCCAGAGGCCTTGAAAAAACCACCCTCTCTGCAAAAACTTCAGCCCGAGCCCAACCTCCACCCAAACATTGGCAATCAACTCCCTTACAGAGTTGCTGGGACCGGGGCAGGGGGGGAACACAACACACACACCCAACATACACACCCCTAGACGGGGGGGCAGGAGGGGTGGTGTGGAAATCCCTTGTCTAGGTTTTAATATAATTTTTTTTGTAACTCTCTGAACACAAAAAAACCACTCAACTCCACACACAACCTGCAAAGAAACATAAAAAAACACCACATAATGAAACAAGGTTATATACATTCAAAACACACCGCTCATTCAGCTACCACACAAGCTACCCCTCACTCTTGCCGATCCATTCTGCGACCAGCCTGCCACAATGGGACATCACCCCGTGTCTGCGCCGCTCCCCAGGAACAGCATTCCCAGAGGCCTCAAAAATCACCCTGCCTGCAAAAACCCCGGCCCAAGCCTGACGTCTGCCCAGACATTGGCGATGAACGTCACCTTGCAGAGCGGCTGGGACCGGGGGAAAAAAAAACCCCAGCTGGGGGGGGAAAAAAAAGAAAAATCCCCCAGCCAGGGTTTTTTTTTTATTATAATTTAAAAAAAAAAAACTACTTTCAACATTAAATACAACCTGCGATAAAATACTTCACACATACAAGATTAGGCACATTGAAAAACTAACACTCATTCAACAACCACTTGCTTCACCCCTCACTCAAAATACCATTGTTTCACCACCCACCTGCCACGATGGCATATTGCCCCCATTCTAGACCCATCCCCGGAACTGTCTCTCCACACACTTCAAAGCAACGTTGCCGTTCCGTACAACTCCAAAGTTTCAGCCTTCTTAACAGCAAGCCGAGGAAGACGCTTCGCTACATTCACCGGGCCTGCTCCTTCTTCACTTCAATTTGGACGCTCTGGCAAGATGCGCTTGAGAATTTTCTCCACGGATCCAAATCACCCTGGGGCACCTGCAAAAAACTACAAAAGGGACTGTACACCCTGCTTAGCAATACCTACTGGCTATACAAAAAAACATCCCAGACAACCTCCATCCAAACAGCCTGTGCTAATCAAAGCATGTAAAGCAAGTCACCTGGATGCTGACCGATAGCTTGACATGACTAAAAGCCTGTCTTGTTTTGCATATGCCTTCTAACTGCAGATGGAAAAAAAACCACACCAGATATTAAGCCCTACATAGACAAGTTAAGGCAAGTTCAAGATACAGTCCACTTGACTACCTTGCAAACTGCCACTCCCAAGAGGCCAGAGTGCAGCCTCTAGCACCCACAAAACACAACGAAAGTAACTGTGGCCGCTCTCTAGAGCTACTTGCCCAGAGATGGACTGTACAGTCTTTGCCTAAAGAATCTGGCCAGATCAACATATAACCATATCACCATAAAGCTATAATATATTTATTATTGCTACGCTCCCAGGCAGCGCAGCTCCAACCCTGACACACAGACAGAGACTGCACGCAGACGCCACAATGTGATCGTGAGACACGAGAAGACCACAAGCGAGAATGACTGCCGTAGGGAAGATGCCTCCAGCACAGAAGCCCTAAGGTGCCACAATGGCACAAATGCTCTATAGCGCCCCAGGAAAGAGAGTCAACTGCCACAGCCCATGAAAGAAAACTACCATCAAACCCAGAACGATGGATGCATGAGAAGCTGGGCTTCAAGACCGTTAAGGACACGGGGGTGAAACCTCTAAAGACAACTGTGGAAACAGAACTCCTGAGAGCAGAGCTGCTGGCACCACCTGGCTCACCGCCGCAAGAGATACCCCTCAGAAACATCTATGATGCAACGCTGACCAGGCATGTCCATGCTTGAAGCTACAACGGCAAGATAAGAAGGGCTCAACAGGCACTATGCTGATGAGACAATGCATTTGAGACCCTCGGGAGGGCTACCGAGGCGCCTGCTGATCTTAAAGAGCTATGGAGACATCAAGGCCTGAGAAAACTATGGTAGAAGACACAGAAGAGAGTCCTCAGAAACTACACAACACCACAGACGCAGGCTGGAACTGCCAAGCCCGGCACACACCAGCATCGTGCTGAAGAATAACCCGCTCCCTTTACACCTTCCCAAAAGGGACTGTTGCTGGACAGTTCTCTCCCCTACGCTAACTTCATAACTCCTTCCCGCAATTCCCAACCTTGTTCCCTCCCCAGCCCTGGTCCCTCAACTTAGTTTTCAGAGGGCCAGGGATCTCAATCCATCTTAAAAAAAAAAAAAAAAAGAAAACAAACCCAAAACACTAACTAGGATGTTGCTGCACTCACCTGGTTCCTCTTTATATGCAAAAAAAAACACCACACCCACACCAAAAAAAACCCCACCAAACCACAAGAGTACTAGTACTCAGCATCACACTAGCCTCCTCCTCAAAAGCACCATAGTGCTCTGCTTACCTGCTCCACACTAATTCCAAAGTCAGATGCTGCAACTGTCACTCGTCGCACCCAAGATGTCAAGAGACACAAAGTTACCGTTGCGCTTGGGCAAAATCACCAGCCCCACGCTCCTCCTCGCCAGCACAGCTCCCGCAAAACCAAAAGGTAAATGGTTAACCGAGATGCCATGTCATACTTGCTTATTAAATGGTGACCCGGCCGACAACCTCCTCACCTTCTCCGACCGCTTCTCAGTGGGCAGCTATGCCCCTCTGAGGCTACCTGCGGCATGTGGAAAAACCCAAACTAAAAGCACAGCCTGCCTGCAGCAATTCTCATCTTCCCCACCTTTACCTTGGCCTTTACCTGCACACCCAGCCCCCATCATTTGGGGCTGCCATGTTGAAGCTTGTGTACCACCTGTAAAGCCCAAACAGCAGGTAAAGCTTATAACTTCACCGACAATACACACCTGAAAAGTAACTGCTACTTCAGCCCACGAGTCATTGCTCAACTTGCCTGAGTCAACTCCCATGCCCATATCCCACTTGCCTCATTGCTTTGCATCTTCGGGAAAAAAAAACCACAATGTTATGCAGTCATACAACCAACAAGACTCACCTTCCCTCCAACACCAAAAGCTGACGCGCTTTAATCACAGAATCACAGAATACCAAGTTGCAAGGGACCTCAAGGATCATCCGGTCCAGCCTTTCTTGGCAAAAGCACGGTCTAGACGAGATAGCCCAGCACCCCGTCTGGCCAAATCTTACAAGTGTCCGATGTTGGGGAATCTGCCGCTTCCTTGGGGAGATTATCCCAATGGCTGATTGTTCTCATTGTGAAAAGTTTTCCTCTTGTGTCCAATCGGAATCTCCTCAAGAGTAACTTGTGCCCATTACCACTCATCTTTTCCATGTGACTCCTTGTAAAAGGGGAGTCTCCATCATCTCTGTAACCACGATTTACCTACCGGAACATGGTGATGAGGTCTCCCCTAAGCCTTCTTTTCTCAAGACTACACACAATTCTCTCAGCCTTTCCTCAGGTATCAGGGTTCCCAGTCTTTTGATCGTATTTGTGGCCCTTCTCTGGACCCTCTCCAGCCTGTTCACATCTTTTTTTGTATAATGGGGACCAACACCACACACAGTATTCCAGGTGTGACCTGGTGAGCGCCGAGTAGAGGGGGATGATGACTTCTATATCTCTGCTGGTGATGCCCTTGTTGATGCAATCCAGCATCATCTTGGCCTTCTTTGCTGCAGCAGCACACCGTTTGCTCAGATTTAGCTTGTTCTCCACCGGGACCCCCGGGTCCCTTTCCACAGCTGCTCCCCAGCTGGATAGTTCCCAGCCTGTACCGCACTCCTGGATATGCTTTCCTAGGTGCAAGACCTAACTTTTGACTTTGTTGAACTTCATAAGGTTCTCATTAGACCATTCTTCCAGCCTATCCAAGTCTTCCTGCAGAGTGGCTCTCCGCTCCAAAGCGTTCGCTTGCCTACTCAGTTTGGTATCATCATCAAGCTTCATCAGGGTACGCTCGATCCCATCATCCACATCACTTATGAAGATATTTAACAGTGTTGGGCCCAATATCGATCCCTGGGGGATCCCGCTTGTGACAGGTTGCCAGTTTGAAAAGGAGCTATTTACTACCACCCTCTGGGGGTTGCCTGTCAGCAAGTTCCCCACCCACCAAACAGACCGCTTGTCTAGACTGTAACACATCACTTTCTCTAGGAGGCTGTGGGAAACCATATCAAAAGCCTTGGAGAAATCCAGGACCATGTCCACCGCTCGCCCCACATCAACCAAGCAGGTCACTTTGTCATAGAAGGCAATCAGGTTTGTCAAGCATGATCTGCCCTTGGTGAATCCATGCTGGCTTTTCCCAATCATGTGCTTCATTGGACTTGTGGTACCACACA
The DNA here is from genome assembly GCF_964195595.1 of Calonectris borealis. Classification (NCBI taxonomy): domain Eukaryota; kingdom Metazoa; phylum Chordata; class Aves; order Procellariiformes; family Procellariidae; genus Calonectris; species Calonectris borealis. The sequence continues at coordinate 273,304 of NW_027441494.1, read as the reverse complement.
GGAGGATTCAATCCACAGCTTTCCCAGGGACTGAAGTATGACTGATGGGCCTACAATTTCCTGGATCCTCCCTTATGCCCTTCATGTAGATGGCGTGACATTAGCCTTCTTCCAGTCTTCTGGGACATCACCCAATCTCCGCAACTTCTCAAAGATTATGGAAAGCAGCCTTACCACAACCTTCTTACAGTGCTACACTCGCCTCCTCTGTCACCCTTTGGTGTATGGCTCCTTCCTAGGTATCTGCAAAAACAATAATATCAAACAAGTCACCCGGTTGCAGAGCAATAGCTTAACAATTCCAAAAGTCTTGTTTCCATTTAAGAATCAATCTGCTTCACTACCCCTGAACAGCCCCTCCCACACGGCTCGGCTCATCCGCATAAAACACCATTGCAAGAGCTGTCCACACAGCCTGCCAACAGCTACTGAGTCCGAGATGACTGTACAACCGTTGCCTCGACGGTCTAGGCATATCAACATATTAACCATAGACTCTTATGGCTATTCCACCTCCCCCTGACTCTACACTCCCAGGCAGGGCTGCTCCAAGCCACACACACATGCACAGACCAACACTATACAGAACACTACAAACAACGCGCCTCAAAAGACGAGAGAAAACTCTCAGCAAGAAGAATGACACCTAAACGGAAGACGCCGTCGGGCAAGACAACCTGCAGGGCTGTGACATGACGAGGCTCTATGGCAACACCAGAGAAAGAGTAGAACGTCATGACCCATGACAAGAAGCTGCTTTCAAAACTGAGAAGATGTATGCGCAAGAAGCCTGGCCTCTAGACCTAAGAGCGTAAGGATGCAGGGAAACAATCCCAGTCTGCAAAAATAGATGTCTAGAGAGCAGAGCTGCTCACGCAGCCAGGAAGGCTGCCGCAAAAGATGACCGTCCAGAAACTTCGAGACACGAGACCGATCCACGCTTTCAGCTTGTAACACAAGAAAAAAGCGCCCTATTGGCCCTATGCCAATGAGTACAGGCGTTCAAGATCCTAGGGATGGCGCCTGAGGCATGTGCTGTGCTCCTCGAGCGCAAAGAGGACATCGAGACTCGAGGAAGGCCTAGGACACAGAAGACAGACCACACAAACTGCACAACAACAGACACAGGCTGGAACTGCCCTGCCCGGCTCACGCTAACATCATGCTGATAAGTAACCTGCTCCCTTTAACTGCCCAAGAGGGACTGTCCCTGGACAGTCCCCTGCCCTACACTGTCTTTAAAACCCCTTCATACAATTGCCAACCCGGTCCCCTCCCTCCCTCGACCCATCTCCAGCGCCAGTGCCTCAACTTAGCTTTCAGAGGACCGGGATTCTGAATCCATCCTCTACAGGAAAAACCACAATCAGCCCACTGGGTTAATCCTGCAGTCGCCAGGTTCCTCTTCATCACCTGCAAAAAACAACCAATGCATGCACAACAGTGCCGCCAGTCAGCGTCACATCCGTCAACATGGACCTTTCCCACAACATCCTCCACCTCAGACACACCATTGCATTCCACTCACCTGCTCCACGCCGATTCCAGAGGCGGACGCTGCAGCTGTCATCGCTTGTGATGCCTAGGATACCAAGAGACACAAAGTTACCATTGCACTTGCCAGAAACCCCCAGCCCCATGCTCCTCCTCTCTACTACCCAGCTCACCTCAAATGCTCATCCAATTCCAAAGGCAGCCCGCACGGCACCTGCAAAACCACAGAGAAACACTTCAGTTGCCATGTAACACTTTGCTATTAGACGCCAACCCGGCCCACAATCGCCTCACCTTCTCGGACCCCTTCGTCAGCATGCGGCAGAGGCACCCCTTTGAGCCTGCATGCGACACCTGCAAAAACCCAAGCGTAAAGGCACGTGCTGAGATACTGCCTGAAACTGCAGCCTGCCCACAGTGATTCCTATCTCCCTCTCCTTTACCTTGGCCGCTCAGCTGAGCGGCCTCCATCAGCTTGGGTTGCCACATTGAAGCTTGCGCACCACCTGTAAGACACAAACAACAAGGCTTGCTTATAACTTCACCAGCAATACAACACCTGAAACATAACCGCTACTTCAGCCCACCAATCACCGGTCACCTTGCCCGAGTCAGCTCCGGTGCCCATATCCCACATTGCTCTTTGCTTTACACCTTCAAATTAAAAGAAAAATAGAAATACCATAATGTAGTCGTATAGCCACCAGTCACATCTTCCCTCAAATACCACCCACCAACCCACCTTCTTCTAGTGCTCCGCTCGCCTCTTGACCATCGCCCTGCACTGCTCATCCCTCTGCATCTGCAAAAACAATATTGAATGAGTCAGCCGGATGCAGAGCAATAGTTTAATAATTCCAGAGGACTTATTTCCGTGTAGGAATACTATCTAGAATCTAACTATACATCCTATCATTAAACAAAATTTAGAAGTCAAACATTTAGCCCTACACATACAAGCCTTAACACCTTTAAGTACTCAATTTCCTTCACTACCCCTGAACAGCCCCTCCCACACGGCTCGGCTCATCCCCATAAAACACCATTGCAAGAGCTGTCCACACAGCCTGCCAACAGCTACTGAGTCCGAGATGACTGTACAACCGTTGCCTCGACGGTCTAGGCATATCAACATATTAGCCATAGACTTTTATGGCTATTCCACCTATCCCTGACTCTACACCCTCGGGCAGGGCAGCTCCTAGCCACACACACATGCACAGACCAACACTACATGGAACCCTACAAACAACATGGCTTAAAGAGGAGAGAAAACTCTTGGCAAGAAGAATGACACCCGGATGGAAGACACTGCTTGGCAAGACGACGCATGGGACTGCGACAGTGATGTGAGGAGGCTCTGTGGCAGCCCCAGAAAGAGTAGAACGTCATGGCCCGTGACAAGAAGTTATTCTCAAAACTGAGAGGATGTACAAGCAAGAAGCCTGGCCTCAAGACCTAAGAGCGTAAGGATGCAGGGAAGAAATCCCAGTCCACGAAAAGAGACGGCTAGAGAGCAGAGCTGACGGCTCTAGACGGCTAGAGACTCGAGGAAGGCCTAGGACACAGAAGACAGACCACACAAACTACACAACAACAGACACAGGCTGGAACTGCCCTGCCCGGCTCACGCTAACATCATGCTGATAAGTAACCTGCTCCCTTTATCTGCCCAAGGGGGACTGTCCCTGGACAGCCCTTTGCCCTAACTAACTTTAAATGCACCTTCCTGCCGTTGCCAATCTTGTCTCCCTGCCCCCTCCCCAGCCATCGTCCCTCAACTCAGCTTTCAGAGGGCCGCGAGGTCTGAATCCATCCTTGACAAAAAACACATTGGCTAGCTGATATTTTCCTGCAGTCACCAGGTTCCTCTTCAGGATCTGGAAAAAAAAACACCAACCAACACACACACCAGCAGTAAGCATCATGACAGTAGACGCCACTCTCTTCCACAACACCCTCATCCTCACAAGAGCCCTGGCATTGCACTTGCCTGTTCCACGCCGATTCCAGAGTGGGACGCTGCGGCCGCCATTACTTGTGACACCTAAGATACCAAGACACACAAAGTTAACATTGCGTTTGTGAGAAATCACCAGTCCCATGCTCCTCCTCTCTACCCCCCAGCTCACCTCAAATGCTCATCCAATTCCAAAGGCGGCCCACACGGCACCTGCAAAACCACAGAGAGTTGCCATCTAATACTTTAGAAGCCAACCTGGCCCACAACTGCCTCACCTTCTCGGACCCCTTCGTCAGCATGTGGCGGCGGCGTCCCTCCAAGCCTGCGTGCGGCACCTGCAGAAACCCAAGCGAAAAGGCACGTGCTGAGATACTGCCTGAAACTGCAGCCTGCCCACAGTGTTTCCTATCACCCTCTCATTGACCTTGGCCACTCAGCTGTCCAGCCTCTATCATTTTGGGTTGCAACATTGAGGTTTGTGCACCACCTGTAAGACCCAAAGAACATGGGTTGCTTATAACTTCACCAGCAATACAACACCTGAAACATAACCGCTCCTTCAGCTCACCAATCACCGCCCACCTTGGCCGAGTCAGCTCCAGTGCCCATATCCCACGGTCCTCCTCCCTTTGCACCTTCAAATAAAAAAAAAAATACAGTAGTGTAGTCATATAGCCACCAGTCACATCTTCCCTCTAATACCACCCATCAATCCTCCTTCTTTTAGTGCTCTGCTCATCCCTCTACATCTGCAAAAACAATATTAAACGAGTCACTCGGATGCAGAGCAATAGCTTAACAATTGCAGAAGACTTGTTTCCATGCAGGAATACTATCTAGAATCCAACTATACTTCCTGCCATTAAACAAATTTTATAACTCAAACATTAAGTCATACACGTGCAAGCCTTAACGCCTTTGAGATTCAATTTCCTTCACTAACCCTGCACAGCACCTCACACATGGCTCAGCTCATCCCCATAAAACGTTATCAAAAGAGCTGTCCATGCAGCCTGCCAACAGCTACTGAGTCCTAGATGACTGTACAGCCTTTGCTTCAACAGTCTAGGCATATCAACATATTAACCATAGACTCTTATGGCTATTCCACCTACCCCCGACTCTACACCCCCAGGCATAGCAGCTCCAAGCCACACACACAGACCAACACTACATGGAACCCTACAAAAAAATGCACCTCAAAGAGGAGAGAAAACTCTCGGCAAGAAGAATGACACCCAGATAGAAGATACTGTCGGGCAAGACGACCTGTGGGACTATAACGGTGACGTGAGGAGGCTCTGTGGCAACCCCAGAAAAAGGAGTAGAACCTCACGGCCCGTGACAAGAAGATACTCTCAAAACTGAGAGGATGGATGTGCAAGAAGCCTGGCCTCAAGGCCTAAGAACCTAAGGATGCAGGGAAGAAATCCCAGTCCGTGAAAATGGACAGCTGGAGAGCAGAGCTGCTCACGCAGCCCGGAAGGATGCTGCAAAAGATGACCATCCGGAAAGTTTGAGACACGAGACTGATCCACACTTTCAGCTTGTAATGCAAGAAAAGAAGTGCCTATCAGGTGCTATGCTGATGAGTGAAGGCATTCAAGGCCTTAGGGATGGCACCCATGCCCCTCAAGCGCAAAGAGCAATGAGGACATCGAGACCTGAGGAAGGCCTAAGACACAGAAGACAGACCACACAAACTACACAACAGACAGGCTGGAACTGCCCTGCCCAGCATCATAGTGAAGAGTGGCCAGCTCCCTTTATCTGCCCAAAGCAGACTGTTCCTGGACAGCCCCCTGCCCTACACTACCTTTAAAACCCCTTCATGCAATTGCCAACCTTGTCCACTAAGCCTTATCCACTAGCTCCCCCTGATTCCTCTCCAGCACCAGTGCCTCAAAACTTAGCTTTCAGATGGCCAGGAGACGGAATCCATCCTCAACATGGAAAACCAGTCAGCCCACTGGATTAATCTTGCAGTCACCAGGTTCCTCCTCATCACCTGCAAAAAACAAACACCGATGCATGCACAACAATGCCATCAGTCAGCATCACATCAGTCAACATGGACCTTTCCCCCAACATCCCTCACCTCAGACATGCTGTGGCATTCCGCTCACCTGCTCCACGCTGATTCTAGTATCAGAGGCTGCAGCTGTCATCGCTTGTGGTGCATATGGTACCAAGAGACACGAAAGCACCTCTCCTGTGCTCCTCCTTTCTGCTACTCAGCTTACCTCAAACGCTCATCCAGTTCCAAAGGCAGCCCGCTCAGCACCTGCAAGATCAGGGAGAAGCATCACGGAGAAGATTCACAGAGTTGCTATGTAATACTTTGCTACGAGATGCCAACCCGGCCCACAATTGCCTCACCTTCTCAGGCCCCTTGTCAGCACACAGCAGCAGCACCCCTCCAAGTCTGCATGCAGCACCTGCAGAAACCCAAGCAAAAAGGCACATGCTGAGATACTGCCCGAAACTGCAGCCTGCCCACACCAATTCGTGTCTCACACTCCTTTACCTTGACAGCCCTCCCACCTGGCCTCTGTCAGCTTTGGTTGCCACGTTGATGTTTGTGCACCACCTGTAGACCCAAACAACATGCATTGCTTATAACTTCACCAGCAATACAACACCTGAAAAATAACCGCTAATTCAGCCCACCAATCACCACTCACCCGCTCGCCTTACCCAAAGTCAGCTCTGGTGCCTATATCCCACATTGCTTTTCACTTTGTCCCTTCAAATTAAAAAAAAAACACCACTGTAATGTAATCATATAGCCACCAGTCACATCTTCCCTCTAATACCACACACCAACCCATCTAGTTACAGCACTCTGCTCCGCTCTCCTCTGTCGCCCTGTGGTGCGCAGCTCGTCCCTCTGCATCTGCCAAAAACATAATGATCGAACGAGTCACAGGGTTGCAGAGCAATAGCTTAACAATTCCAGAGGACCTGTTTCCTGTTAAGAACACCATCTAGAATCCAAACAAACATACATCCTGCCGTTAAAAAAAAAACAAACCCAACCGACAACGTTGAAGCCCCACACATACACCTTTGAGATTCAATCTGTTTCACTACCCCTGAACAGCCCCTCCGACACAACCTTGCTCATCCCCATAAAAGCTATTGAAAAAGCTGACCAAGCAGCCTGCCGATGGCTACTTGATCTGAGATGACTGCACAACCTTGGCCTCAACAGTCTAGGCATATCTACATATTAGCCATAGACTCTTGTCGCTATTCCACCTACCCCTGACTTTACACCCACGAGCAGGGCGGCTCCAAGCCAAACGCACACACGCACAGACCGACAGTACATGGAATGCTACAGACAACATGCCTCAAAGGCGAGAGAAAACTCTTGGCAAGAATGACAACACCCGGACAGAAGACGCCATCAGGCGAGACGACCCGCAGGACCATGACGGTGATGTGAGGAGGCTCTATGGCAACCCCAGAGAAAGAGTATAACGTCGTGGCCCGTGACAAAAAGTTGCTCTCAAAACTGATAAGATGTATGTGCAAGAAGCCTGGCCTCAAGACCTAAGAGCGTAAGGATGCGGGGAAGAAATCCCAGTTCGCAAAAAAAGTGGATGGCTAGAGAGCAGAGCCGCTCAAGCAGCTGGGTAGGATGCCACAGAAGAGGACCATCGGGAAACTTCCCAGATGGGAGACGAATCCACAATGCCATAAAAATATCATTATTAAGAATTATGTGCTTTGGTTTCCTCTGAAAAACCCAAAATGCTATGGGGTTAGCCTTAATTTCTAGCAACACCATGCATGCTACCTAACTTTCAACATACCTGTATTCTGGATAGGACTGAACGACAAAGCAGAATTAGATCCTGTAAGAACCCCTTCTCAAAAATATCTCTAGATGCAAAGCAAATTATTTGATGTAAATCACCAACAATTCAGAGACCCCCCAGGGGCACCTAGAGACGCCCTGGAGCAAACCAAGAACCCCCAGAAGCACCCCAAGACCCTCAGGAGCATCCTGTGGGCACCCAGGACACCCAGGAGCACCCCAAAAACACCAGAAGCACCCCAGGACACCCAGGAGCACCCCAAAAACACCAGAAGCACCCCATGAGCACCCAGAGATCCCCAGGGGATCCACGAGGGCACTCAAGAGACACAAGGACTCCCCAAAGACCCCCCAGGAGCACCCCATGGGCACCCAGAGACCCCCAGGAGCAACCAAAGACCCTAGAAGCATCCCACAGGCGCTCAGAGACCACCAGGACTGCCCCAAGGGCACCCAGAGATCCCCAGGAGCAGCCCAAGGGCACTCAGGAGACACAAGGACTCCCCAAAGACACCCCAGAGGAACCCTAAGGATACCCAGAGACACCTAGAACACCCCAAGACCCCCAGGAGCACCACAAGATCTCCAGGAGCATCCTGTGGGCACTCAGAGACCCCAGGTACCCCCAAAATGCCCAGGAGCACCCCAAGACCCCCTGGAGCATCCTGTGGGCACCCAGAGACCTCCAGGAGCACCCTAGGAACCCTAGAAGCATCCTGTGGGCACCCAGAGACGCCCAGGAGCACCCCAAGCCGCCTAGGAGCACTCCAGGGGCACCCAGAAATCCCCAGAAACACCCAGATGGCACGCAGGAGCACCCCAAAACCCCCCCAGGAGCATCCCAGGGGCAACCCAAGGCTACCCAGAGCCACGTAGAACAACCCAAGACCCCCAGGAACACCCCATGAGCACCCAGAGACCCCCAGGAGCACAACAGGAATGCCCAGAAGCACCCCAAGACCCCCGGAAACACCCCATGGGCACCTAGAGAACCCCAGGAGTACCCCAAGACCCCCCGGAAACACCCCAAGAGCACCTACACACTCCCAGGAGCACGAAGAACTCCCAGAAGCACCCTAAGACCCCCGGAAACACCCCATGGGCACCTGGAGAACCCCAGGAGTACCCCAAGACCCCCCCGGAACACCCCAGGAGCACCTAGACACTCCCAGGAGCACGAAGAACTCCCAGAAGCACCCCAAGACCCCCAGGAGCATCCTGTGGGCATCCAGAACCCCCAGGAGTCCCCCAAGAGCACCCTAAGAGCAACGCAAGAACACGAGGAACATCTTGTGGGCACTCAGAGACACCCAGGAGCACCCCGTCTCCCAAAGAATCGTATGGGCACACAGAGACCTCCAGGAACACCTTAGGAGCATTCTAAGGGTACCCAGAAACACCTAGAACGCCCCAAGACCCCAAGGAACAACCCATGGGCACCCAGAGACCCCCAGAAGCACAATAAGAACCCCAAGAAGCACACCAAGACCACCAGGAGTGCCCCCGGCGTGCAACCAGAGCGCCCCATGAGCACCCCAACGACAGCCAGGAGCCCCTTAGGAGACCCGAAGACACCCCAAAGACCCCCCACAGCAGCACCCCAAGACCTCCCAGGAGCATCCCAGGGGCACCCCAAGGCTACCTAGACATGCCTAGAACAACCAAAGACCCCCAGGAACACCCCATGGGCACCCAGAAACCACCAGGAGCACAACAAGAACATCCAGCAGCATCCCAAGACCCCCAGGAGCATCCTGTGGGCACCCAGAGACCCCCAGGAGCATCCTAAGAGCCCCAGGAGCACCCCATGGTTGCCTAAAGACTCCCAGGACCACACCAAGACCCACAGAGCATCCTATGGGCACCCAGAGACCCGCACGATCACCCCAGGAGCAGTCCAAGGGTAGCCGGAGACACCTAGAAGACCCCAAGAAACAACCCATGGGAACCCAAAGACCCCCAGGAGTACAAGAAGAACACCGAGAAGCACACCAAGACCACCAGGAGTGCCACAGGAGCAGAATCAGAGCCCGAGGAGTGGAACCAGAGCCCAAGAAGCAAAACCAGAGCCCCAGGAGCGGAATTAGCGTCCCAGGAGTGGAACCAGAGCTCGAGGATTAAAACCAGAGCCCGAGAAGCAGAACCCGAGCCCGAGGGATGGAACCAGAGCCCGAGCAGTGCAATCAGAGACCCAGGAGCGGGACCAGAGCCCAAGCACCAGCACCAGGACCCGAGGATCAAAACCAGAGCCCCAGGAGCAGAACCAGAGCCCCAGGAGTGGAACTAGAACCCAGGCAAAAAACCAGAGCCCGAGCAGCGGAACCAGAGCGCCAGAAGTGGAACCAGAGGCCTAAGAGCGGAAACATAGCCTCAGGAGCAGAACCATAGCCTGAAGAGCACAACCAGAGCCCAGGCAGTGCAACCAGAGCCCGAGCAGCGGAAATAGAGTCCCAGGAGCGCAACCAGAGCCTGACCAGTGCAACCAGAGGCCAAGCAGCGGAATCAGAGCCCGAGCACTGCAACCAGAGCCCCAGGAGTGCAACCAGAGCCTGAGATGCGGAGCCAGAGCCCCAGCAGCGGAGCCAAAGCCCCAGCAGTGGAAATAGACACCCAGGAGCAGAACAAGAGCCCGAGCAGAGCAACCAGAGCCCAAGCAGGGCAACCAGACCTCGAGAAGTGCAACAGAGGCCCAGCAGTTGAACCACAGTCCAAGGAACAAATCCAGAGCACGCGGAACAAAACCAGGGACAGATGAAAAAAAAACAGGGCCTGAGCAACAAAACCAGAGCCCATGGAACAAAACCAGGGCCCGAGGAACAAAACCAGAGCCGGTGGGAGAAAACCAGAGCCCGCGGGAGAAAACCAGAGCCCGAGGAAGAAAACCAGATCCCAGGAAGAAAACCAGATCCCAGGAAGAAAACCAGGGCCCGCAGAACAAAACCAGAGTCCGCGGGAGAAAAGCAGAGTCCGCGGGAGAAAAGCAGAGTCCGCGGGAGAAAAGCAGGGCCCGAGGAACAAAACCAGAGACCGAGGAAGAAAACCAGAGCCCGCGGGAGAAAACCAGAGCCCGCGGGAGAAAACCAGAGCCCGCGGGAGAAAACCAGGGCCCCAGGAACAAAACCAGGGCCAGAGGAACAAAGCCAGAGTGCGTGGAACAAATACAGGGCCCGCGGCAGAAAACCAGAGCCCGCAGGAGAAAACCAGAGCCCGCAGGAGAAAACCGGGGCCCCAGGAACAAAACCGGGGCCCCAGGAACAAAACCAGGCTTCCGTAGAACAGAACCAGGCTTCCGTGGAACAGAACCAGGGCCCGCGGAAGAAAAGCAGGGCCCGTGGGAGAAAAGCAGGGCCCCAGGAACAGAACCAGGCTTCCGTGGAACACAACCAGGCTTCCATGGAACAGAACCAGGGCCCGCGGGAGACAACCGGAGCCCGCGGGAGAAAACCAGAGCCCGCGGGAGAAAAAACAGAGCCCGCGGGAGAAAAAACAGAGCCCGCGGGAGAAAACCAGAGCCCGCGGGAGAAAACCAGAGCCCCAGGAACAAAACCAGGGCCCGCGGGAGAAAAACAGGGCCCGCGGGAGAAAAACAGGGCCCGCGGGAGAAAAACAGGGCCCGCGGGAGAAAAACCAGGGCCCGCGGGAACAAAAAGATTTGACGTGCTTGACCTTGACGGCACATTTGTGCAAGACAGGGTCAAGGAATGGGGCATCCTCGGGGTCGCTGAGCCATGGCTGTGCTGGGGACACGCCAAAAACATGCCTCAGCACCAGAAAAACACACTTCAACACACAAAAACACACCTCAATGCGCTTAAAACACACATTTCTGCATCTCAATGCACTTGAAGTATGTCTTTACAGGCCAAAACATGCCTTGATATGCTTAAAATGTGTCTACACATTAAAAACATGCCTTGACACACTTACAACATGCCTTCACTTGTTAGAACATGAATCAATGCACTTAAAACATGCCTTTACATGCTAAAAACATGTTTACATGCTAAAACATGCCTTGGTGCACTGTAAAAATGCTTTTACATGCTGAAACACGCCTCAATGTGCCTAAAACACGTTTACAAACTAAAAACATAGCCTGACATGCTTAAAATAGGCCTTTACATGTTAAATACATGCCTTGATGCACTTAAAACATGCCTTTACATGCTAAAGCATGCCTCCACATGCTAAAAACATGCATTTACATGCTAAAAGCATGCTTTGATGTGTTTAAAACATCTTTACATGCTAAAACATGCTTCAATGAGCTTAAAACACACCTTTTCAAGCTAAAAACATGCCTCTGCACAAAAACATGCCTTGACATGCAAAAATGTGCTTTGACATAATTAAAACATGACTCTGACACACTAAAAACACGCCTTGACATGGTAAACGTATGCCCCAACATGATAAAACCAGCCTCAAAACACCCTAACATCCAGAAAACATGCCTCAACACCAAAACCACAGCCCAACATGCTATAATCACACCTTGACACACTAATAACACACCAGTAGGCACCATGTTGTGACATGGGGATATTGCAGGGTGACCTGGGGGCCCTGGACCAGGATTTGGGGCATTTTAGGGTAATTCGGGGGGGGGCTTAGGGGTCCCAAGGCAAATTAGAGCCATTTTGGGACAATTCAGGAGGGGATTTGGGGTTCCCAGAGCAGAATTTGGAGATATGTGGGGCAAATCTGGTGGGATTTGGAGTCCCTGGGCTGCAATTAGGGACAATTCTGGAGGGATATGGGGTCCCAAGGCAGAATTTGGGGCATTTAGGGGCAATTCTAGGGGGATTTGGGGTCCCCAGCACAGTATTTGGGGCATTTTGGGAATATTCTGGGATGATTTGGGGACCCTAGCACAGAATTTGGGGCATTCTGGGGCAATTCTGGCAGGATTTGGGGTCCCTGGAACAGATATTGGGGCATTTAGGGCCTCGGGGACGCACTTAGGAGCATTTTAGGGCCATTCGGGGGGGATTTGGGGGCCCCAGACTTGAATTTGGGGCTTTTGAGGGGCAATTTTGGAGGAATTTGAGGTATTTGGGGGCAATTCTGGGGGGAATTGATATCCCCAGGGCAAATTAGGGGCATTTGGGGGCAATTCTGGGGGGCTTTGGAGTCCCTAGGACACATTTTGGGGTTCTTCTGGTGGGATTTGGCTTCCCTGGGCTGCAATTAGGAGCAATTCTGGGGAGATTTAGGGCCCCTGGAACAGAATCTGGGGCATTTTGGAGGAATTTGAGGTGATTCTGGAGAATCTGGGGCATTGTGGGGCCGTTCCAAGGGAATTTGGGGTCCCCAGGGCAAGTTATGCGCATCTGGGGGCAATTCTGGGGGGATTTAGGGCACCTGGAGTCAATTTTGGAGTATTTCGGGGCAATTCTGGGGGGATTTGGAGTCCTGGGATCCCGTTGGGGTGATTCCAGGGGGATTTAGAGTCCCTGAAGTTCATTTGGGGGGATTTTGGAGCAATTCTGGGGGGATTTAAGGCATTTGGGGGCAATTCTGGCGGAATTTGGGGTCCCTGGATCAGAATTTTGAGCATTTTGGAGCGATTCTAGGGGGACTTTATGTCCCCATCACAAATTAGGGGCATTTTTTGGCAATTCTGGGGGATTTAGGGCCCCTGGAGTCCATTTTGGGGTATTTTGGGGCAATTCTGAGTGGATTTGGGGTCCCTGGAGTGCATGTTGGGGGTATTTATGGGGGGATTTAGAGCCCCCGAGGTCCATTTGGGGGGATTTTGGGGCAATTCCAAGGGGATTTGTGGCTTCTGGGGTGCATTTAGGAGCATTTTAGGGACATTCTCAGGGGATTTGGTGTCCCCAGACCAGAATTTTGGGCTTTATGGGGCAATTCTGGGGGGATTTGAGGCATTTTGGGGCAATCCTGGGAGGATTTGGGGTCCATGCATCAGAATTTTGGGCATTTTGGGGCAATTCTGGGGGGAATTGGTGTTCCCAGAGCAAATTAGGGACATTTGTGGGCAATCCTGGGGGGATTTGGGTACCCCAGCACAGAATTTGGGGCATTTTGGGGCAATTCTGGGGGGATTTGGGATCTGCAGAGCAGATCTAGGGCCATTTTGTGGTAATTCTGAATGGATTTGGAGTCCCCAGCCCAGAATTTGGGGCATTTGGGGGCTATTCCAAGGGATTTAGGACCTGGGAGGGGACCCAAGCATCCAGCTCCCCACTCACACCAACCCAACACCTCCCTGGATGCCTGGGTCCCACCTTGGCCACCCGTCCTTGCTCCAGCACCAGCTCCTGGGTCTTGATGTTCTTGTGTTCCTGCTCCTTCTCCTGTCATTTCTTGTGCCAGTAACAGATGTCCAGCGTGGGGCCCTTCTCTGGGGGAGAAGGGGGTCACAGGGAGACCCAGGCATCTGGGAGAAACCCCTGCCCCCACCCTGTCACCCCTCTGGTTCTGGGATCCCCCTCACCAAGGAGTCCGGGCATCCGGGCACACACCCCCAGAAAGGGACCCAGGCGTCCGGGACCTCTATTTCTCCCCCCTCAATCTCAACCAGAGCCCCCCCAACCCCCTAAAAGGGGACCCAGGCTCCCAGGCCCCCAGGCCCCCCGGTCCCCCAAGAAGGGATCCCAACACCCACCCCTCCCCGCCAAAAGGGGACCCAGGCATCCCCATAGAAGCCACTCAGGTATCCCAGACCCCCTATTTCTCCTTCTCAAGATCAACCCAGGCCCCTCAAAACCCCTCCCCAAGAGGGACCCAGGCATCTGGGACCCCCCAAAAAAGGGACCCCAGCACCTAGGCTCACCCTGGCCCCGCAGGCAGTACCACTCCCGAATGGCCTTGGCCGTCTTCTCAGTGATGTTGACGCAGTCGCCTTGGAACCACTCGTTGCAGTTGTTGCACCCGCTGCGGGGGAGGGGAGCACCTCAGCCAAGGGACCCAGACGCCCGGGACCCCCCCACCCTCCCACATAAGGGACCCAGGTGTCTAAAGAAGCCCCATAAAGAGGAACCCAGTAATCCAGGGGGGACCCAGGCATCGAGGACTCCTCCACCCTAACGGACCCAGGCATCCGGGAGCCCCCCACCCTCCCCCATAAGGGACCCAGGCATCCAGTAGAGGCCCCAGGAGTCCGGGGAAGGGACCCAGGCATCCGGGGAAGCCCCATAAGGAGGAACCCAGGAATCAGGGGGACCCAGGCACCCGAGGCTCACGTGCGCTTCCCGCAGGTGTATGCACTCTTCTGTGATGTCCAGACCAGGTCCTCTAGTCTGGTGTACTGTGTAATGGCCCGTATAACGTGGGACTGAAACCAAGAACTTCTGACAGACTAGCACAGACTTTTGAAAAATGTATCTAACCTTGATCCAGCCAGGATACACAGATTTCATTTCACTTCCATGGTTCACTTTATCAACAAGGGCCAAATTTAAATAAAATGCAGAAGTCACAAGAATTCAGTCCTCAGGCAGTGAAAAGAAATCTGAGAAACTGTTCAGGAAACTATTCTCTTGAAACAAATGCATTTTTCATGAAGCAAAATGAGAAAATAGTATTTGCTGTTGGGAACTTTGAACTGTCTTTGCCCTTATCCTCAGAATATTCAAAGAAGCAGATGCATTCACCCAACAGCATCATCAATTTCGGGCACTGGAATAAAAACACTGTAGAACATTTCTAAAGGGACTCAATGTTTTTTCTCTCTTGGAAGAGCTCAGCTCTGCAGCATAAGCAAACATTTTCATTTCAGGTCACTGTATCTGACTTACTCTTCTTCATATCTTAGGCATTGTAGGAAGCAATAATCATCACGAACAGTGCCTACCCACACTCAAATTATTAATTGCAATCATAGATGAATTTTCCTATATTGCTTCAAATAAAGTGTGAATACATTTCACATTAATCTATGTCTGAAAAATAGCTCATGAATAATTCATTCAATGATAATTCCTCCAATCAATCAGAGAGTGATTTAAATACATTTTATTAGAGTTGGACTAACTGTTCATTATTGCTTCACTGAATTGCATGTGAGAAAATGTCAAAATTGTTCCAAACTCTTCTATTACTAGCAACTAAAATTATTCTTGCACCAGAATTTCCTACTCAAGGAAAAAAAAATCAGACTGGCTGCATAAAAATTCCCTACCGCTATCCAAATACACACACACATATATATATAAAAAAAAAAAAATAAATACCTATCTCTGAGGAAGAATAGGAGGTCTGTCCCACTTAGAGATGCAAACTCAGTGAGAGAAAGAAGCATCCCAAATCTAATCTCATCCAAACAAACCCCAAGCTTTTGTACGCACATCTTCTGGCTGTGGTTTTTAAAGTTTACCCCTTGGAGCATACCTGGCAGCAGGTGAAAGTGGTAAGTGCTCCAAATCCATTTCATGTAATTGCAACTGTGACCTCCCTGCCGCTGTCCTCTAGGAAAGAGTCTGAGACATGCCACGTGAGGAAAGTTGAAACCAATTGATTATTCATTTGTGTTATAATCATCCCCTCCTGGATTAAATAAGAGGCTTCCATTGCATAGCAGATTTCCACTTCACTAAATCCTGGGGTTTACTTTGCTTTTTCAGATTCATTTTTATCCTTCTTCCCCCCTCTTGCGCAAGCCTCACTGTCTTCCTTTTCAACTGCAATTATCACTTTTCAATACTAATACTTTCCCAAGCAGCCTAGATTTTCACCCCTTTGTACTGAACCAGATTCCTCAACATTTGATCCAGTAAGTGGCTTATTTTACCCTCTAATCTCTCATTTGCCACCTCTGCACACAACCTGGATCTTTCCCTACCTAAACAAGCCATTTTCCACACTCTCATTACCTCTTCCTTTGTACTTCTCACCTTCCTTCCCTAGTGCATAGGATTACCAATTCCGTTTCTCTCCAATAAACCTTGTTCTTTTCTTGGTTTACCTCTAATCTTATTTTCTCAAAATATATTTCAAGTCTTTTTTTTCCTATTTAATTCATGTTTAATGCTCAGGCTTTAGATGAGTTCTTTGAGCTGTTGCTTTATATAGTGTAACAAAGAAAATCAGCGATAATGAAAAAGCGTACCGAAATACACAAAACAGAAGTATAAAAGATTTGTTCCAATCTTTGCATGCACACATATAGTGTAGTTAAGCTATACTATCTCCCTACTGAGCTCTGATGAACCTCCATCTGTAGCGGTACACAAAATAGAAAAAGGCTTCCTTCCTTCTGGCCTTACAGAGAGAGGGAGGGAAGTTCTTAATGCCTCACGTTGAGTTAAAATTACCAGCTATTCGTAAGGTTAGAACCATTTTTATTTCGCAAATAAAGCGAAATTAGACCGCTTTGGATTAGACAGCCAGCATCACCAGACACAGACAGCCTGAATCCTACCACAGCCAAGTTTATTAAACTCCAAAGACAACCTGATGTGTTCCTTTAGACTTCACTGATTTTTCCCCCGTGCACAGCCCCCCCACAGTACCACCTCTCGGCCTCTCCGGGGCTCTGCAGCCCCCCCCCAGGCCAAACTCCCCAGATGCTCACAGCCCCTCCCCAGCCTGGAGCCCCCCCAGTCCCCTTCCCCGGGGCCTGCAAGTCCCCCCCCGCCTGCCCCACTCCTCAGCCCCCCATGCCCATGGCCCCTCAGACTCACTACCACCACCACCACGATGATTGATGATGAGGATGAGGATGCCGATGCCGCCGCCGCCGCTGCTGCCTGGCTGCAGACCCTGCCGCGAGCCCCGTTGAAATAGCCTCCGCAGCCAATCAGCACACGGCTCCACCAGGCTGCCCACGCGGGGCACACGGGGAGTTGTAGTCCCCGCCCCAGAAGCACACATGCACGGTGTTTCATGCAGCGCGGGTGGCTGTGCAGGGACCTCTGTGCCATGGTGGTGATTGTGCAGGACCCTCGTGCGACAGTGGTGGTTGTGCAGGACCCTCGTGCAATGATGGTGGTTGTGCAGGACCCTCATGCAATGGCGGTGGTTATTTTTCTCAGCAGTAGCCTTGGGTTCAGGAGCAAAACAGCTGGTGTCTGATACCGCCACAGTGTACCGCCTCAAGGCCACCTCCAGTTCCTACGTGGCTCCCACAATGTGCGTGGACCCCCCCGCAACAGGTGCAGATGTGCAAGGACCCCCGTGCAATGGGGACTGGGATTGTTATAAAGAAGTCTGATTCACTGTGTTCTTCTCTCTGCAGAGCCTCGTTCCGCAGGAGCAGCTCTGCGCCAGCAGCTGAAGGAGCTGGAGCCTCAGGCTGCAGGAGCTGACCCAGCCTGAACGTTCTGATAAATCTAACGCTGCAAACACAGAACTCACTGAATCCAGCAGATGGGAGCGGGACAAAGAAGAGAAGGACCAAGGAAACAATTCCTGGAATCACAGAAGGGTTTGGGTGGGAAGGGACCTCTAAAGCTCATCTAGTCCAACCCCTAGCCGTAAGTAGGGACACACTCACCTGGACCAGGTTGCTCAGAGCCCCATCCAGCCTGACCTTGAACGTGTCCAGGGATGGGGCATCCACCACCTCTCTGGGCAACCTGCGCCAGTATCTCACCGCCCTCACCGTAAAACATTTCTTCCTAATACCTAGTCTGAATGCCGCTGGCAGGCAGGCACAAGCTGACCCTCGATGGCAGAGAGAAAGATAAAGGAGCACTGTGTAGCAAAGAAAGACGGGAGGCTCTGACGGAACAAGAAAGATGGAAAGGGAGATAAAGTGGAATATCTACCAGATATTGAAACTAAACGAAACCTTACAGATTGGGTGGGATCAAATGGACTGTTACGAACCTATATGAAACAATTTAGAGGAAAACGGAATGCTAATCCATTAATAGAAAGAAATACTGGATTCCATAGTTTTGCTAGGTGGTTTCTCCCCTGGTTAGGAGTAAGTGAATTAGAGAAGGCTTTAGTAAATATATCGGCCGCTCTAGAAATTTTAAGTAATAGCACCGCTGAAGCTATCAAAGCCCTCCAGGAAGAGGTTTCCTCCCTGAGTAAGGTAACTCTCCAAAATAGGTTAGGTTTGGATATGTTGTTCGCTCAGCAAGGAGGGTTGTGTACGGTTATAGGAGAGCGATGTTGTACATATAACAATCATGAGCGACAAGTGGAAAAGGACCTATCTCAAATTTGGAAGCAAGCTAAACTTTTCCATGAAGTAACTAGAGATGATACATCTTGGGGCCTTCAGGAACTATGGGAGAAACTTACCTCTTGGTTACCGAATTTAACATGGCTTAGACAACTGTTTATTATAATAATAATTATTATTGTTATGTTTATAGCTCTCTGTATTACAGTTCGATGTAGTCTATGGTGTTTCAAAAACACAGGAGACTCTTACAGTGAATGGAAGAAAAATCAACTACGACGTAGACTGGAGTCCAATAAATATTTCGAAAAGACACTAGATAAAGAAACATTATGTTAAACCGAACATAGTAAAAGAATTTACTAACTCTTCAGAAAAGGGGGGAATGAAAGGGTGAACGAGAAGGGATGAGTGATTAAAGAATTGAAACTATGGGCGAAATGACTTAGTACATTAGTTGCAACATTTTTGTAAGGCTCAGCGGAGGAATCGCAACAACAGCTCCTGATAAGAACCAGGAGTTTGTTCGAAGCCAGTTGAAACCAACCCTGTGATTTGGGTAAAGGCCAAGGAACAACTGAGTCTGCGCAAAGACGGGGGTTATTAGCGGTGACGAAGAGGAACCACTAACCGTCATCCCCACGACCCCCGACGACCACCACCAGGAGGCAATGCGCAAGCGTAGATAGGAGGGGCTCATGGAAATAACGTCTTGAAGCTTATTTTAATACAAAGCGGGGATAGGTCATGCATATGTATAGGCGTATTATGTATATGCAACATTTCGCTGTATATATTTCTGGCAAGTACTATGTTGAGGCGCGCACGACTTTGGTGGGGTTACCCCCCGTGCTGCCCAGCGCTGAATAAACATACCTACTTTACAATCTCACAGATTGTGGAGTCTGTTTTCCGCAAGTCAATGTGTAGTCATGGTATAAGAAACAATTAAAAATAATAAATCTGGTGCAACAGTAGAAAATGGCACACACCCTGGGAGTAATTTTTTAAAAATACTATTATTTTGTAATCTATTTGTGTTAGTTACTCCCAGGAAGCATGCCATTTTCTACTGCTACTATTTACATTTTAAATAGCAAACACACACAAAAAAAAAACCACCACAAAAGACCAAACACCAAGACTGATGTGCACAAAAAAAAACCCACAACCGCCAAAGACCAAGACTGACACACACAAAAAAACCAAAACCCCCAAAGACCAAGACCAATGCATGCAAAAAAACCCACACCCACACAACCCCCCAACGCCAATACAGAAAATTCCCTCCTCCAACCCCACAGGAAACTCAAAAAAAAAACCACACCAAGACACAAACAGAGAGAGACAACAAAATCAAAGACCAAAACAAAGCAAAACAACATCAATGACAAAAACCAGAGAGACAATATCAAAAGACACCAGACAGACACACAAAAAAAAACCCTACAGACAGAGAAAAAAAAAACCACCAGAGACAAACACAGACATAAAAAAAACACAGGAGACACAAAACAGATCAAAGAAAATTTTATTTAAACTTTATTGCAAAATCATTTTCTTTTAAGATACCTTAGAACCCTATTAAGGAGTGGTTTAACTACCATAATTAGCTCTTTCTGCAATTAAGGTAATTGAACACAGCCATATTACCATTCCATCTTTACTGCCTAGTTTGATATTTTCCTTATGATACTACTCAGATACAATTCATGTCTGCTAGCGTCTTACTAAGATCAGTGTTTCAATTGGACATCATTTATGCCGAAGTAGTATTCTACATTTCTTTTAAACTACTCAAAGTAATTAAAAAAACTTTACACAATTACTAATAGTTTAAATATACTTAGGAGCCAGTAATGCACATGCTTTCTTTTAACCTGTCAATAGCTACATTTATCTATAGGTATTGACAACTCTCCCTCTAATGACTAATTCTCATTTAAATTATCACATACAAACATTATTGCCATAATAGTCCTCAAGCAAGAGCTGTCAATGCCTGTAACAATTCCCCACCACCACCACCACCACCCTCCAATTGGCAATTTTTAACCACAGGTATTAACAACACCCACTTAGTTTTGTACTTTCATTTGTTATTTCAGTTTTTACTGTGATTCCAATAGGGATACATTACTGCCTGTATTTTGTTTTTATAATTTTCAATTTAAAATTGGTCCATTGCTAATTCCAGTAGATTTTCCCATATTATTTTTTACATTTCAATTCTACAATATACTTGTACTACAGAGACAAAAATTACTCTCAGGTTGATCAAATACTTGCTACAATTACATTTATTCACTTCTCACTCTTTGAAATTCACTCTTTGAAATGCATTTGACCTCTAAAAATTCATCATTACCTTTACAGTCGGCGCAAGTATTTAGTGCCTGTGATTCTATACCTAGTAGTCTTTTCCACGTTTCTCCCTCCCAAGAAAGATGGAAAGGGAGATAAAGTGCTACAAGGTGCTGTGGAAAACAAGGAAGGTCTCAGGAGGCATCGTGACTGTGAGAAGCGGGGTGTTGAGGGGGGCTGACGGATAGGCTTGGGGATGACAAGAAGGAACTCGGGTGATCATCTGAGCAGAATACAGATGGTCTAGGGTGGCCGGGGACTGAACACAGGAATCCTAGATAGTGTAGAGGAACCAATGAGTGCTCTACGGCTCAAAGTGCTACAAGATGGATGTGGAGCACAAAGGAGGTCTCAAGAGGCATCATAACCAGGAGAAAAAATGTCACGAGGCAGCCAGAGAGACAGAAAAAGGATTGGGGACATGCTGATTAAATCCAGAGGGAATTTGAACCGAGTAAACGTCATCAGAGGGCCAGAGAACAAAAGAGGCACAGCTAGAGGGAAGAGTGGACCCAAATGACTGGGCTGGGTCACAGATATGGACTCAAGAAGTCTTCTGAGGGAACAAGAGGGGTGCAAGGTCCACTACAAAGCTAAAAGTATACTAAGGGCAACCTCAAAGGCATCAATAGGCATCATGACACCATTAGAAGGGTCCTGATTGGGCCAGAGAGACCAAAGGCGGCTCAGGAACACAAGGAGGAAGTCTGGAGGGGATTTGAACAGAGTACAGATGTCCTCAGGAGGCCGGGGACCAAATGGAGGCACCCTGGATGGCAGACAGGATGATAAGAACGCTCCAAGGCACAAACAAACTCGAGGACAAGGTTTGGAGGTAATAAGAGGGGATCAAAGGTGGCTACAGAGCTAAAACAGGGCTGTGGGACACAAAGAAGGCTTCAGGAGCCACAGTGACCGGGAGCGGAGGGGTCATGAAAGGCTCGGAGGGATAAGAGAGATTGAAAGGGAGGTAAAGCCCTACCAAAATGCTGTGAAGCGCAAGGAAGGTCTCAAGAGGCACCCTAGATGGCATAGAGAAGAAAGAGAATGCTCATTTTTGGGAACAGAGATCTTGGGCGTAATTGCGACAAAAATAGTCCAAAGGGGCCTTACGGAGCTAAAAGTGGAACATCTTGGACCTCGGGAGGCATCATGATGGTAGCAGAGGGTTCTGAGAGGGACAGACAAAAGAAAGCTCGAGGACATGATGAAGAAGTCCAGAGGGGACCTGAAAAGACTACAGCTGTCCTCAGGGATCAGGGACTGAACAGAGGTATCCTAGCTAGCATAGAGGACAACCTGAGTGTTCTGGAGATGACAGATGGCATCAGGAAAGGTTCTCAGGGAGCAAGAAGGTTGCAAAGTGCGCTACAGAGCCAAAACACAGCTGTGGGGCACAAGGACAGTCTCAGGAGGCATGATGACGGGAAAAGGGTGCTGAGAGTGAAAGAGGGACAGAAGGTGGCTCTGGGACACAATGCAAAACTCAAGAAGGTGTTCCAGCAACGTACAGATGTCCTCAGGGGATGAGCGACTGAATGGAGACATCCTAGATAGCAGTGAATAAGGTGAGAGCGCTCTGGGGAACAGAGAAAGCCTGAGGAAGGGTTTTGTCTGAATAAGAGAGACACCAAGAGGGCTGCACAGCTCAAAGGGTGCCATGGGGCATGAGGACGGTCTTGGGAGGCGTCATGACAGGAACGAGAGGGCTCTGGGGGGCGAGGGGAACATGGACATAGAGACAAACAAAGGATTGCTGACACAGTGAGGTAGTCGGGAGGGGATCTGAACAGAGTACAGATGTCCTCAGGGGACGGGGGACCAAACGGAGGCATCTGACATGGCGGAGGGAAGGTAAGAGTGCTCTGCGACAAAATGAAAGCCTGAGGAAGAGTTGTTTCTGAATAAGAAAGATACAAAGCCTGCTGCAGAACTAAAGGTTGGTGCATGGAACACAAGGACGCTCACAGGAAGCATCGTGACAGCAATAGAGGGGTGCTGAGGTGGCCAGAGAGACAGAAGGCGGCTCGAGGGCACAAAGGTCTGAACAGAGTACAGATGTCGTGAGGGAGACGCTGACCCATGGAGGCAAGCGAGATGGAGGAGAGGACAAAAAGACTGCTCTGAGGAAGAGGGACGCCCCGAGGAGATGTTCTGACAAACCGAGAGGGGTACAAATTACGCTCCAGTGATAAAAGCGTGCCGAGGAGACCCTCTAAAGCCTTGGGATGAACTGAGAGAAGAGGAAAAAAATAAAAGGCATAAAAAGAAAATTTACAAAGTGACAGGCTACAGGACAGATAAGAACAAATTAAAAAATTAACACAGTTAACTTGATAAAAGTAGACATTAAATAAAAATTTTAAAAACAACAGGAAAGAACTAAAAAGTAGCAATAGACAACTTGATAAAAGTAGACATAGAAAGAAAATTTCAAAAGCGATGGGGTACAGAACAGACAGGAAAAAAATTAAAAATAGGGACAGAAAACTAGATAAAAGTACACATAGAAACAAAAATTCAAAATTGAAGGCATTAAGAGAGGAAAAAATTAGAAGATAGGAAAAACAAACTAAATAAATGGACACATGGAAAGCAAATTTCAAAAGCAACATGACAGTGAGAACAGACAAGGAAGAACTAAAAACAGGGACAGGAACCAGATAAAAGCAGACAGAGAAATAGTATCATAAAAGGAACAGGATTAAGAAATTAAAGGAAGAAATTAAAAAATAGGAAAAGCAAGCAAAATTTTAAAAAGAAAAAAAAATTGAAAAGCGACAATATACAGGACAGACAAAATGAATTAAAAATATAGACAGTGACCTGAACTGGATAAAAGTAAAAATAGAAAGAATGTAAAAGCAACAAGATACAGAACAAACAAACAATAAATAAAAAGTAGGGATAGACATCTTGATAAAAGTAGACATGGGAAGAATATTTACAAAGCGACAACAGGACAGAGGAAAAAGTACAAACAAGGACTAGATAAACAGAAACGTAGCAAGAAAAATTAAAAAGCAATACAATACAGGACAGACAAGAAAGAATTAAAAAATAAAATGAACCACATAAAAGGAGACATAGAAAGAAAGCTTAAAAATCGACATCACTAAGGAAAGAGAAGAAAAAATTAAAAAATAAGGATAGAGTAAAAAAGACAGAAAAATAGAAAGTAAATTTCTAAAACAGCAGAGTACATGATAGAGGAAAAAAATAAAAAATAGAGATAGTGAGTTTGATAAGAGTAGACATAGAAAGAAATTTAATAAAATAATCAGGGTACAGAACAGAGAAGAAAAAAATGAAGAAATAAAGACAGTGAACTGCGTAAAAGTTTACACAGAAAGAAAGCTGAAATACTGGCATCATTAAAGGAAAGAGAAGAAAAATGAGAAAATAAGAATAGGGTGACACATAGAAAATTTAAAAAGCAGGACAAAGGGATAGAGAGAAAAAAAAATAGGGACAGGAAGAAAAGCAGAATAACCAAGAGAAGAAAAAAAACAGAAAGGGAACTGCACAGAGATGGGCAGCAGGACAGAGAGCTGGAGAAAGAAAAAACAGGAACGAGAACAGGGACAGAGGGATAGAGAGGCAAAGAGAGGGACGGGGACCAGGACAGTGGGATATAAATGGAGAGGGACGGGGAGCAGAACACAAGATTGCAGAGAAAGAGGTCCAGGGAAGTGGAAGGAATGACAGAGAGAAAAAGAAGGGGGCAGGGAGCAGATCAGAGAGCTGGAGGAAGAAAAGATGCTGCTGGGGAGCCGGACAGGATGACAGAGCCAAAAGAAATGAATAGGAAGCAGGGCAGCAGGATGCAGACAGCAAAAATAATTGTAGGCAACAGGACAGAGGGATTGACAGAGAACTAAGGGACAGGGAGCAGGACAGAGGAATGGAAGGAAAAAATATTGATGAGCAACAGGACAAAAGGATGCAGAGAAAAAGAAAGAGGGAAAAGGAAGGAGGGAGAGAGAGAGAGAAAGATGGGGACAGAGCATGGGACATGGAGAGACAAAAAGCAGGACAAGGAACAGCACAGAGGGACTCAGGGCAGGGTGGGGGGAACCAGATGCAGATAAAGACAAAGAGATGGAAAAGGAAAGAAAACAATGATGGGCTGCTGGACAGAGATGGAGGAAGAAAAACTAGGGCCAGAGGAGGGAAGAGAGAAAGGAAAAAAAGGACAGCTAGCTGGACAGGGGGATATAACTAGAAACAAGGAGACAGGCAGCGGGACAGAGGGATAAAGGCAGAATAACCAGGGAGAGGAAGCAGGACAGATGGATGGACAGTGAGACCAAAAAAACGGGCAGGGAGCAGGACTGAAAGATGGAGAAAGAACCATTAGGGGCACAGGGGTAGAGAGAGGAAAATACAGGCTGGAGGAAGGACAGAGGGACAGAGAGAGAGTGACAGAACCCGGACAGAGAGTGGGAGAAAGAAAAACCCGTGACAAGCACCAGGCCAGAGGCGGGGGCAGGGGGAAAGGAGTACAGGAGGAAGGAGAGAGGGATACAGGAAACAAGCGAGGGACAGGGAGCAAGAAAATGGGATACAGAGAAAAAGAGAGGGATGGGGAGAAGGACACTGGAATAGAGAGGAAGCAAGAGCAACAGGGAGAATGACAGGGAGATGGAGCCAGAGGAAAAACAGGGACCAAAAGGAGGACAGAGAAATGGCAAAGGAAAATTAGGGATGGGGAGCAGGACAGAGGGGTGGAGAGACAACGAGGGACGCAAGGATAACAACAGAGAAAGAGGGAGGGAGAGAGGGAAGGAAGGATGAGGAGCAGCACAGCAGGATGGAGAAAGAAAGAGAGGGATGGGGAGCAGGGCAGAGAAATGGAGAAAGAAAATACAGTGATGGGGAGCAGGACAGGGGGCTAGAAAGAGAAAAATAAGACAAGAGAGAAGACCGAGGAGCAGAGAGAGAAAGAAAGGTCGAAAGAAAAGGTCAGAGAGGCAGCGAAATCAAGAAAAACAGGGACAAGGAGCCCTGCCGAGAGATGAAGCAAGAAAATGTAGGGTCGGTGAGCAGGACAGAGGGATAGAGAGACGGGGCGGGGGGAGGAGAGGAAGAACAAAGGAGCGACACAGATGGTGACAGGGCGCAGGACATACAAACAAAGAGAGAAAAAGGACAGGGAACAGGACAAAGGGATTGAGAAATAAAGAGAGGGTCAGATCTGTACAAAGAGAGCAAGAAGGGGGGAAAAAAACAGCAATGGGCTAGAGGACAGAGACAGAGGAAGAGAAAAAAGGGCCAGGGAGCAGGACAGAGGAGGAGAGAAAGGAAAAAGGGAGAGCTGGCTGAACGGGGAGGTATAGCAAGAAGCAACTGGACAGGCAGCAGGACAGAGAAATAAAGGCAGAAAAAACGGGGACACGAAGCAGGACAGAGGAAGAGTGAGAGGAAACAAGGGGCAGGGAGCAGGACAGAGGTGGAGAAAGAAGCATTGGAGCAGAAGGATAGAAAGAGAAAAAAGAAAGACAGCAAGAAGGATGGGGGATAGAGGGGAGAAAGAAGGACAAGGAGCAGGACACTGATTATCAGAGAAAGACAGGGACAGGGAGCAAGACAAGGTGATACAGAGAGAGAAAAAAGGGACAGGGAGGCAGGAAAAAGTGAAAGGCAGCCAAAAATAAGAGACAGGGAGCAGGACAGAGATGGAGGGGAAAAAGCCTACAATGGGCAGCAGGAGACAGGAAAGGAGAAGAAAAAAACTGCACTGGGCTGCAGGACAGAAATGGAGTGAGAAAAAACAGTGACAGGGAGCAGGATAGAGTGACAGAGAACAAAAAAAACAAAGAGGGAACAGGGCAGAGAAACGGGGGGAAAGGCAAGAAGGACAAAGAAACGGGGGGGGGACAGGAAGCAGGACAGGGAGATGGAACAAGAAAGGAAAAAAGGATGGGGAGGCAGAACAAAGGGAAAGAGAAGCAAGGACAGGGAGCAGGGCAAAGGGATGGAAGATGAAAAAATAGTGATGGGCTGCAGGATAGAGACGGAGGAATTAAAAAATACACACGGGGGCATGACAGAATGACAGAGAGAGAAAAAAGGGACAGAGAGTAGAACAGCATTGGAGGAAAAAACCAACTATGATAGGCAGTGGGAGAGAGCTACAGAGAAAGAAAAAATACTGAGGAAGAGAGCAAGGAAAGAATGGAGAGCTAGCTGGACAGGAGGATACAGTAAGAAAGGATGGGAGAGGGCATGGGACAGAGAGAGAAAGACAAAAGATAGTGAGAGGAAGCAGGGCAGAGGGACAGCAAGAAAAAAAAGGGACAGGGATCTGCACAGAGATGGAGAAAAAAGCAGCAAAGACAGATGAGAAGAGACAGAAAGAGCAACGGGGAGCAGGGCAGAAAAAGAAAAATCAGGGCAGCAGCGTGATGAGGATGGAGGAAAAAATCTGGGATGGTCAACAGGACAGAGAGGAATATGAATATGGGTAGGGAGTGGGACAAAGGGATATAGCAAGAAACAACAGGACAGAAAGCAAGACAGAGCAACAGACAAGAATAATAACAAGAGAGAGAAAGACAGAGACCATGAGAAGCACAGGGGGTTAGAGAAAGAAAAAGAGGTATTAGGAGCCCTGCAGAGAGATGGAGAACAAAAAAAAAAAAAAAGAGGCAGGGAGCAGCACAAAGGGTCAGAGAGAGTGAGAGACAAACAGGAAGAAGGACTGGGACAGTGAGATACACAATGAAAAAAAACAGTGATAGTAAGCAAGACAAAGGGATAGAGAAAGAGATGGAAAGAGAAAGAGAGAGAGGAAGGCAGGGACACGGCGCGGCATGTACAGGCGCGGAGAGGAAAAGAATGCAAGGGAACAGGCCAAAGAAATTGTTGGGGAAAAAAAGACAGATGCAGATCAAGACAAAGAGATGGAAAAGCAATGCAGTGATGCCTACAGGACAGAGACAGAGAATGAAAAAAAAAAAAGGGAGAGGGAGCAGGACACAAAAATAGAGAGAAGAGGAGAGGTACAGGGGAAGAGACAAAAAAGAAAAAAAACTCACAAGAGCATGTGAAAGAGAGGGGGCCAGGAGAGAGGCAGGGAGGGCCCAGGATGCACAAGAGGGGAGACAGGGCCTCGAGGGCCCGGGACTCATCCTCACCGCAGCTCTCGCTCTTGGTGCTGCCAGGAGACTTTGACAGTTCAGACACTTCTTTCTCCTTCTCTCCTCCCTTCCTCTTCTGCAACTCTGGTCGCTTGGCTGTCCTCCACCTAAGAGAATATATGGGTGTCTCACAGCTCTTACGAGATAAGGCTTCCTAGACAAGTATCCTTGCTCACTCATGCAATGGCTCGTGGCCGTACCGCGCTGTTGGTGATGCATACAAACCCTGCGGTCCGTGTTGGCAGCCTGGCCTGCTGTGCACTACAAAGAAGGATCCTTCCTCAGCCGGAGAGGCAGGCTCTTTCTTGCCTGCAGCAGGAGACAGCTGCCAGCCAGATGGCCTTCGATTTCTTCTTCTTTACGTTTCTTTGGCATCTCCAGCTTCAGCCGCGGCAGCTCCTGTCCACAGCCGGTAACACCGCTTTTCAAGGAGCAGCTGGAAGCCCGCAGGAAAACACACGAAACCGGCAACAAAACTAGACCACGTGCCGTGCCGCGGGGGCCGCGGCGGTAGGAAGGACTACACCTCGTCGCACACGCCTAAGAGCAGCCCGGCAGCCGAGTCCGCAAGAACTGCACCTGCCGGCACGCACTGGCAAACACGGCGCAGCCCCCTCCGCGCGGCTCTCCGCGGCGCCGGCTCCGACCCGGCGCGGCCCCCTCCGCGCGGCTCCCCGCGGCGCCGGCTCCGACACGGCGCGGCCCCCTCCGCGCGGCTCCCCGCGGCGCCGGCTCCGACCCGGCGCGGCCCCGGCTCCGACCCGGCGCGGCCCCCTCCGCGCGGCTCCCCGCGGCGCCGGCTCCGACCCGGCGCGGCCCCCTCCGCGCGGCTCCCCGCGGCGCCGGCTCCGACCCGGCGCGGCCCCCTCCGCGCGGCTCCCCGCGGCGCCGGCTCCGACCCGGCGCGGCCCCCTCCGCGCGGCTCCCCGCGGCGCCGGCTCCGACCCGGCGCGGCCCCCTCCGCGCGGCTCCCCGCGGCGCCGGCTCCGACCCGGCGCGGCCCGTCCGCGCGGCTCCCGGCGGCGCCGGCTCCGACCCGGCGCGGCCCGTCCGCGCGGCTCCCGGCGGCGCCCGCTGCGACCCGGAGCGGCCCCCTCCGCGCGGCTCCCGGCGGCGCCCGCTGCGACCCGGAGCGGCCCCCTCCGCGCGGCTCCCCGCGGCGCCGGCTCCGACCCGGCGCGGCCCCCTCCGCGCGGCTCCCGGCGGCGCCGGCTCCGACCCGGCGCGGCCCCCTCCGCGCGGCTCCCGGCGGCGCCGGCTCCGACCCGGCGCGGCCCCCTCCGCGCGGCTCCCCGCGGCGCCGGCTCCGACCCGGCGCGGCCCCCTCCGCGCGGCTCCCGGCGGCGCCGGCTCCGACCCGCCGCGGCCCCCTCCGCGCGGCTCCCGGCGGCGCCGGCTCCGACCCGGCGCGGCCCCCTCCGCGCGGCTCCCCGCGGCGCCCGCTGCGACCCGGCTCGGCCCCCTCCGCGCGGCTCCCGGCGGAGCCCGCTGCGACCCGGCGCGGCCCCCTCCGCGCGGCTCCCCGCGGCTCCCCGCGGCGCCGGCTCCGACCCGGCGCGGCCCCCTCCGCGCGGCTCCCGGCGGCGCCGGCTCCGACCCGCCGCGGCCCCCTCCGCGCGGCTCCCGGCGGCGCCGGCTCCGACCCGGCGCGGCCCCCTCCGCGCGGCTCCCCGCGGCGCCGGCTCCGACCCGGCGCGGCCCGTCCGCGCGGCTCCCGGCGGCGCCGGCTCCGACCCGGCGCGGCCCGTCCGCGCGGCTCCCGGCGGCGCCGGCTCCGACCCGGCGCGGCCCGTCCGCGCGGCTCCCGGCGGCGCCCGCTGCGACCCGGCGCGGCCCCCTCCGCGCGGCTCCCGGCGGCGCCCGCTGCGACCCGGCGCGGCCCCCTCCGCGCGGCTCCCCGCGGCGCCGGCTCCGACCCGGAGCGGCCCCCTCCGCGCGGCTCCCCGCGGCGCCGGCTCCGACCCGGAGCGGCCCCCTCCGCGCGGCTCCCCGCGGCGCCGGCTCCGACCCGGCGCGGCCCCCTCCGCGCGGCTCCCCGCGGCGCCGGCTCCGACCCGGCGCGGCCCCCTCCGCGCGGCTCCCGGCGGCGCCGGCTCCGACACGGCGCGGCCCCCTCCGCGCGGCTCCCCGCGGCGCCGGCTCCGACACGGCGCGGCCCCATCCGCGCGGCTCCCCGCGGCGCCGGCTCCGACACGGCGCGGCCCCCTCCGCGCGGCTCCCGGCGGCGCCGGCTCCGACCCGGCGCGGCCCCTCCGCGCGGCTCCCGGCGGCGCCGGCTCCGACCCGGCGCGGCCCCTCCGCCCGGCTCCCGGCAGCCCGCCGCTCACCTGTGCGGTGCCGACGCTGCAGTACCTGGCTTCGGCTACGAGACGACAGCAGCAGCGAGCACCCGCCGGACAGCGCTTGCCCAGGGGCGGCAGTGGCGCTGCAGTGCTGCACTTTGCATACGTCTGGCGACAGCGGTATTTCCTTACCGAGGAGCAGCAACGAGCGCGTGGGGAAACACCCCGCAGACACCGCAGCAGGGCATTGCTGTTACGGGTAGAGGCTAGCGTGCATCACAGGGACGCTACCGCGCATGCGCGGCTCCCGAACTGCAGTACCGAATTTTGTTCGCTCGGTGGCAGCAGGGAGCGCAGCAAAGCGCGCCACTGCGCATGCGCGGCATTCGCGCCGCAGTACCGAATTTTGGTCGCACGGTGGCAGCAGGGAGCACGGCAAAGCGCGCCACCGCGCACGCGCAAATCCCGAGCTGCAGTACCGAATTTCGGTCGCACGGTGGCAGCAAGGAGCGCGGCAAAGCGCGCCACCGCGCATGCGCGGCTCCAGAGCTTCACTACCGAATTTTGGTCGCATGGTGGCAGCAGCGAGTACGGCAAAGCGCGCCACGGCGCATGCCCGAATCCCGAGCTGCAGTACCGAACTTTGGTCGCACAGTGGCAGCAAGGAGCGCGGCAGAGAGCGCCACCGCGCATCCGCGGCGCCCGAGCTGCAGTACCGAATTTTGGTCGCACGGTGGCAGCAAGGAGCGCGGCAGAAAGCTGTGATTTTGCTCCTCTAGCTCTCGTTGTCTTCCTCGAGCTCTGGTTTTCTTCCTCGAGGGCTAGTTTTGTTCCTCGGGCTCTGGTTTTGTTCTTCCAGCTCTGCTTTAGCTCCTCGGGCACTGGTTTGGTTCCAAGGGTCTAGTTTTGTTCCTCGGACCCTCCATTTATTCCTCAGTCTCTGGTTTTGTTCCTCGGGCTCTAGTTTTCTTCCTCGAGCTCTGGTTTTGTTCCTCGGGCTCTGGTTCTGTTCCTCGGGCTCTGGTTCTGTTCCTCCAGCTCTGGTTTTTCTACTCGGGCTCTGGTTTTGTTCCTCGGGCTCTGGTTTTTTCCCTCGGGCTCTCGTTTTGTTCCTCAGGCCCTGCTTTTCTTCCTCGGGCCCTGCTTTTCTTCCTCGGGCTCTGGTTTTGTTCCTCGGGCTCTGGTTTTGTTCCTCGGGCTCTAGTTTAGTTCCACAGGCTCTGGTTTTATTCCTCGGGTCCTCCTTTTGTTCCTCGGTCCCTGGTTTTCTTCCTCGGGCTCTGGTTTTCTTCCTCGGGCTCTGGTTTTGTTCCTCGGGCTCTGGTTTTTTCCCTCGGGCTCTCGTTTTGTTCCTCGGGCCCTCCTTTTCTTCCTCGGGCCCTGCTTTTCTTCCTCGGGCCCTGCTTTTCTTCCTCGGGCTCTGGTTTTGTTCCTCGGGCTCTGGTTTTGTTCCTCGGGCTCTAGTTTAGTTCCACAGGCTCTGGCCTGTGGGCCCTCCTTTTGTTGTGTGATTAGACCTGGTGTGCTTCATTTGTGGCAAGTCCACCGAGCACCCAGGCCTGAATAAAACAATCTCTCTCCTGAGCGTGTGGAATTGGTTCCTTCCACGCCGGGCACGAATCCGCTTTTCGGACAACACCTAGCCCCCAGCACCCGCACCAGCAGCACCAGCAAGCCCAGTGCCCAGCACGCAGCAACCTCAGGGCCCAGCACCCAGCCGTGCCCGCCACCCGGACATGCCCAGCACCCAGCAACCCCAGTGCACAACACCCAGCACCCCCAGCGCCCAGAAACCAACACACGCACACACCCAGCACGCCCACCGCCCAAAACCCAGCAGCCCAACATGCCCAGCACACAGCACCACCACCGCCACCACCCCCACTGCCCAGTACCCAGCACCCACACATGCCCAGCACCCACACATGCCCAGCACACAGCACCACCACCGCCCACCACCCCCACTGCCCAGTACCCAGCACCCACACATGCCCAGCACTCAGACATGCCCAGCAGGCAGCTTTTCTGCTGCCCACCGCCCAGCATCCCGACCACCCAGCACCCAGACATGCCCAGGCCCCGCCACACAGCACCCACACTGCCCAACACCCAGCACTCACACATACCCGGCACAACCAGGGCCCAGCACACAGCACACGCACATGTCAGGAATCCTCACAGCACAGCACCCAGCAACCCCAGCACAGCCACCCAGCACCGCATATGCCCAGCACCTAGCACCGCATATGCTCAACACCCAGCACCCAGTACCTCCAGTACCCAGCATCCAGCACCAAGACATACCCTGCACTCAGTTATGTATAGTAGCCAGCAATACCAGGGCCCAGCACCCCAGTACCTAGCACCCAACACTCCCACTGCCCAACACCCACCACCCGGACGTGCCCAGCACACAGCACCCCCACTGCCCCACACAGCCAGCGCCCAGTACCCAGCACCCAGACATGGCCAGCACCCAAACATGCCCAGCACTCAACACACCACTGCCCAGATCCCAGCAAACCAGCCCCCAACATCTCCAGTGATCAGCACATAGCACCCGGACATGCCCAGCACCCAGCACCTGCAGCGCTCAGCATCCACTACCCCCAGTGCTCTGTACTCAGCACACCAAACACCTACCATCCAGCACCCCCACACGTCTCACACCCAGCATCCCCAGTGCCCAGCAACCAGCATACCCAACACCCACCATCCATCACCCCCACACGTCTCACACCCAGCACCCCCAGTGCTCTGTACTCAGCACACCAAACACCCACCATCCAGCTCCCCCACCACCCAGCACCCCCAGTGCGCAGTACCCCGCACCCAGACATGCCCAGCACCCGGACATACACAGCACTCAGCACTGTCCTGCTTCCGGCTGGGACAGAGTTAACTTTTTTCCCAGTAGCTTGGGGGGTGCGCTGGCTTTTGGGTTTGGTGTGAGAGGAGCGTTGATGGCCCCTTAATGCTTTGGCTGTTGCTGGGCGGTGCTTGCACCGGAAGACTTTTGTTCTCTCTTTTTGGCGTCCCACAGGAAGCTCGGGGGGGGTGGGGGGTGGCGGGGAGGGTGGGGAGCACAGCCGGGGTAGTTGACCTAGCTGGCCAATGGGGTATTCTATAGCATGTGACATCCTGCTCAGTATAAAAAATGGGAGGGGGCGGGGGGGGGAAACGACACCCCCTCCCCCCGCCCCAGTTCATGACACGCGGTCGGCAGCGGTGAGCAGTTGCATTCTGCATTGCCTGCTTTGTATCGTCTGTTGTTGTTGTTGCTCTCATTGTTATTATTACTGTTCTACTTCATTTTATTTCAACCATTAAACTGTTTTTATCTCAACCCGGGAGTTTTCCTACTTGTGCCCTCCCGATTCTCTCCCCCATCCCACGGGGTGGGGGGGGGAGGAGAGCCAGCGGCTGCGTGGGATTTTTTTGCAGGCTGGGGTTAAACCACGACATGCACCCATCATACCCTCCACCCAGCACCCCCAGGGCCCAGCACTCATTCCCAGACATGCGCACAACCTAGCACACCCACCGCCAACACACAGCCCCTGGACATGCCCAGCACCCAGCAGCCCCACTGGCCAGCACCGCATTGCCCAGCATCCCCAGTGCCCAGCACCCTCACTGCCCACCACCCAGAACAACAAGTGCCGAGCACACAGCATCCGGACATGCCCAGCACCGGGGCACACCCAGCACCCACAAGACCCAGCACCCGGTCATGACCAGCAACTGGAAATGCCCACAGCCAGCACCTCTAGCTCCCAGCAGCCACCAACCCCAGTCGTGCCAAGCACCCAACACCCCGGTGCTCAGCACCCTGCACCCGGTCGTGTCCAGGGCCCACCACACAGCACCCACACTGCCCAACACCCAGCACCCACACATACCCGGCACAACCAGGGCCCAGCGCACAGCCCACGCACGTGCCAGGAATCCAGCATCCCCAGAGCACAGCACCCAGCAACCCCAGCACAGCCACCCAGCACCGCATATGCCCAGCATGAAGAACTGCATATGCCCACAACCCAGCACCCAGTACCTCCAGCACCAGGCATCCAGCACAAAGACCTACCCTGCACTCAGTTATGCAGAGTACCTAGCAATACCGGGCCCAGCACCCCAGTACCTAGCACCCAACACTCCCACTGCCCAACACCCACCACCTGGACATGCCCAGCACACAGCACCCCCACCACCCCACACCGCCAGCGCCCAGTATGCAGCACCCAGAAATGCCCAGCACCCAAACATGCCCAGCACTCAACACACCACTGCCCAGATCCCAGCAAACCAGCCCCCAACATCGCCAGTGATCAGCACATAGCACCCGGAATGCCCAGCACCCGCAGCGCTCAGCACCCAGCACCCCCAGGGCCCAGCAGCCAGCACCGCAGCATCCCCAGCGCCCAGCACCCGGTCATGCCAAGCACCTGGACATGCCCAGCACCAAGCACGCCTGTGCCCAGCACACAATATCCCCAGCACCCAGTAGCCCCAGCACCCAGGAGCAAGAGATACCCTGCACCCACTTACGCATAGTACCCACAGCGCTCAGCAGCCACCATCCCCAGTGCTCTGTACTCAGCACACCAAACACCCACCATCCAGCACCCCCACACGTCTCACACCCAGCACCCCCAGTGCGCAGTACCCCGCACCCAGACATGCCCAGCACCCGGACATACACAGCACTCAGCACTGTCCTGCTTCCGGCTGGGACAGAGTTAACTTTCTTCCCAGTAGCTTGGGGGGTGTGCTGGCTTTTGGGTTTGGTGTGAGAGGAGCGTTGATGGCCCCTTAATGCTTTGGCTGTTGCTGGGCGGTGCTTGCACCGGGAGACTTTTGTTCTCTCTTTTCGGCCTCCCACAGGAAGCTCGGGGGGGGTGGGGGGTGGCGGGGGGGCGGGGAGCACAGCCGGGGTAGTTGACCTAGCTGGCCAATGGGGTATTCTATAGCATGTGACATCCTGCTCAGTATAAAACATGGGAGGGGGCGGGGGGAGGAAACGACTCTCCCCCCCCCCCCCGCCCCAGTTCATGACACGCGGTCGGCAGCAGTGAGCAGTTGCATTCTGCATTGCCTGCTTTGTATCGTCTGTTGTTGTTGTTGTTCTCATTGTTATTATTACTGTTCTACTTCGTTTTATTTCAACCATTAAACTGTTTTTATCTCAACCCAGGAGTTTTCCTACTTGTGCCCTCCCGATTCTCTCCCCCATCCCACGGGGTGGGGGGGGAGGAGAGCCAGCGGCTGCGTGGGGTTTTTTGCAGGCTGGGGTTAAACCACTACATGCACCCATCATACCCTCCACCCAGCACCCCCAGGGCCCAGCACTCATTCCCAGACATGCGCACAACCTAGCACACCCACCGCCAACACACAGCCCCTGGACATGCCCAGCACCCAGCAGCCCCACTGCCCAGCACCCCCAGCACCCAGCATCCCCAGCACCCAGCAGCAAGAGATACCCTGCACCCGCTTACGCATGGTACCCAGCACTCCCAGGGCCCAGCAACCATTGCCCCGAGTACTTAGCCTCCAGCACCCACACCAGCCAGCACCCAGCAAGGCCTGTACCCAGCAACCTCAGGGCCCAGAACCCAGCAGCCAGCCATTGCCCAGCACACAGACATGCCCAGCACCCAGCAACCCCAGTGCACACAACCCAGAAGCCCCAGCGCCCAGAAACCAACAGCCCCAGTGTCCAGCACTCCCAGGGCTCAGAAACCAACATTCGCATGCACCCAACACTCCAACCACCCAGCACGCGGACATGCCCAGCATGCAGCACCACCAGGGATCACCACCCCCAGCACCACGCACCCAGCACTACCACTGCCCAGCACCTGGACATGCCCAGCACCCAGAGTGCCCAGCAGGCAGCTTCCCTGCTGCCCACCGCCCAGCATCGCGACCGCCCAGCACCCCGACCACCCAGCACCCACACTGCCCAATACCCAGCACCCACACATACCCAGCACAACCAGGGCCCAGCACACACACATGCCAGGTTAAACCATGACATGCACCCATCATACCCTCCACCCAGCACCCCCATGGCCCAGCACTCATTCCCAGACATGCGCACAACCTAGCACACCCACCGCCAACACACTGCCCCTGGACATGCCCAGCCGCCCCAGTGCCCAGCACCCAGTAGCCCAAGCACCAAGCAGCAAGAGGTACCCTGCACCTGCTTATGCATAATACCCAGCAGTCCCAGGGCCCAGCAACCAGCACTTAGCCCCCAGCACCCACACCAGCCAGCACCCAGCAAGGCCGGTGCCCAGCACCCAGCAACCTCAGGGCCCAGAACCCAGCAGCCAGCCATTGCCCAGCACCCAGACATGCCCAGCACCCAGCAACCCCAGTCCACACAACCCAGAAGCCCCAGTGCCCAGAAACCAACCACCCCAGTGTCCAGCACCCAGTACACCCAGGGCCCAGCAACCAACACCCGCACATGCCCAGCACCCCCACCACCCAGCACACCCAAAGACTATCACGCCCAGCGCCAAGCACCCAGCACCGCCATTGCCTAGCACCGGGACATGCCCAGCACCCAGTACCACCACCACCAGTGCACAGTACCAAGCACCCGGATATGCCCAGCACGGAGACATTCCTACCAGGCAGCTTCCCTGCTCCCCATCGCCCAGGACCTCCAGTGCCCATCACCCAGCACCGGGACATGCCCAGCGCCCACCACACAGCACCCATACTGCCCAACACCCAGCACCCACACATACCCAGCACAACCAGGGCACAGCACACGCACATGCCAGGAATCCAGCACCCTCGCAGCACAGCACCCAGCAAACCCAGAGCACACACCTAGCACCGGATATGGCCAGCACCGCATATGGCCAGCACCAAGACATACCCTGCACTCAGTTATGCATAGTACCAAGCAATGCCAGGGCCCAGCATCCCCAGTACTTAGCACCCAGCACTCCCACCGCCCAATACCCACCACCCGGACGTACCCAGCACCCCCACTGCCCGTGCCCAGCACCCAGACATGCCCAGCACCCAAACATGCCCAGCGCCCAACACACCAGAAAGCAGCAAACCAGCCCCCACCATCCCCAGTGATCTGCACATAGCACCCAGCACACGCTGCGCTCAGCACCCACCACCCACAGTGCCCAGAAACCAGCATACCCAATGCCCAGCATCCAGTACCACCACCACCCCAACTGCCTAGTACCCGCATGCGGATATGCCCAGCACCCGAACATACACAGTACCCCTAGGACCCAGCACTCAGAGCTCCAGTGCACTGCACTGTCCTGCTTCTGGCTGGGACAGAGTTATCTTTCTTCCCAGTAGCTTGGGAGGGTGTGCTGGCTTTTGGGTTTGGTGTGAGAGGAGCGTTGATGGCCCCTTAATGCTTTGGCTGTTGCTGGGCGGTGCTTGCACCGGGAGACTTTTGTTCTCTCTTTTCGGCCTCCCACAGGAAGCTCGGGGGGGGGTGGGGGGGCGGGGGGATGGGGAGCACAGCCGGCGTAGTTGACCCAGCTGGCCAATGGGGTATTCTATAGCATGTGACATCCTGCTCAGTATAAAAAATGGGAGGGGGCGGGGGAGGGGGCTCTCCCCCCCCCCCCGTTCACGACACACGGTCGACAGCGGTGAGCAGTTGCATTGTGCATTGCCTGCTTTGTATCGTCTGTTGTTGTTGTTGTTCTCATTGTTATTATTACTGTTCTACTTCGTTTTATTTCAATCATTAAACTGTTTTTATCTCAACCCGGGAGCTTTCCTACTTGTGCCCTCCCGATTCTCTCCCCAATCCCACGGGGTGGGCGGGGGAGGTGAGCCAGCGGCTGCGTGGGGTTTATTTGCTGGCTGGGGTTAAACCAACACATGCACCCATCATACCCTCCACCCAGCACTGCCAGGGCCCAGCACTCCCATGGCCCAGCACTGATTCCCACACATGCACACAACCCAGCACACGCACCACCAATGCACAGCACCTCGACATGCCCAGCAGCCCTGGAGCCCAGCACACAGCACCCAGCAGCCCCAGCACCAGGACATGACAAGAAGCCAGTCCCCGCAGTGCCCAACAACCCACGACTCAGCAACGGAACATGCCTAGCACCAGGCACCACCAATGTGTAGCAAGGAGTGCTAGGTGTGGTGGATATGGCACATTTGGGGTGCTGGAGCTGGCTGGGTGTTGGGCAGCTGAGAAGGGTCTCTCAAGGGAAGGTGAGAGCCACCAACATCTTTCAGTCCTGCCTGTTAGTTTATGGGAGCCCGAAGAGGGGATCGACTGCTTTGCAGTTGGGCTGTGGTAAGGTTGCTGGTTGGGTGGTAGAGCGAGAGCAGCTCCCTCGGAAAGGGCTGCCACGAAAGGCAAGAGCCAGAAACAGCTTTCAATCCTGGTTCTTTCTGTGTTGGAGCGCCCTCTGGTGGGAAGCCGTTTACGAAATGGGCTCGAGAGATGGTAAGGCAAAGGTTGATATTTAGGTTTGAGAATAAGGGAGAGGGGTGGTGGGACCGTGGTGGGTCCATGTGGTGGGTGGCGTTAACTAATGCAGAAGGATCTCGTTATCTACGCAGAACCTCAAACTATCCCTTATCCTCCTCAGAGGCAAGCTCCGAAACGGCCACCCACCTCCTCCGGCTCAGGCACAGAAATAGCCAGGAATCAAGGACGATGCTGGCCCTCACGATCTCTTGGCAGCCACTTCTCAGCCCCATCAACACCGTGGCACTGTACCTCTGCTCGCACCTAACAGCGACCTATCCCTTACCCTCATCAGGGCCAAGCTCCGAAGTGGCCAACCACCACATGGAGCTAGGCACTGAAGTAGCTAGGAACCAAGGCGGATGCTGGCCCTCACGGTCCCTTGGCAGCCCCTTCTCAGCCCCACCAACACCGGGGCTCTGTCGCTGTTCTCCCACTTATCCTCGACATATCCCTGACCCTCACCAGGGCCACCTCCGAAGCGGCCAACCTCCACATGGGGCTTGGCACTGAAGTAGCCAGGAAACAAGGTTGATGCTGGCTCTCACGATCACTTCGCAGCCCCTTCTCAGCCGCACCAATGCCGGGGCTCTGTCTCTGTTCTCCCACCTTACCTCAACCTAGCCCAGACCCTCATCAGGGCCAAGCTCCGAAGCGGCCACCCTCCACGTGGAGCTTGGCACTAAGGTAACCAGAAATGCATCTTGATGCTGGCCCCCACCTTCCCTTGGTAGCCCCACCAACACCGGGGCTCTGTCTCTGTTCTCCACCTTATCCTCGACATATCCCTTCCCCTCATCGGAGCCAAGCTCCGAAGAGGCCACCCTCAACATGGGTCTCAGGCCCTGAAGGGCAGCCCCGTCTCAGCCCCACCAATACCGGGGCTCTGTGTCTCTGCTCGCACCTAACAGCGACCTATCCCTTACCCTCATCGGAGCCAAGCTCCGAAGCGACCACTCCCCACGTGGGGCTTAGGTACTGAAGTAGCCTGGAATCAAGGTTGATGCTGGCCCTCACGATCTCTTTGCAGCCCCTTCTCAGCCCCACCAATACCAGGGCTCTGTATCTGTTCTCCCACTTAGCCTCGACAGATCCCTTACTCACATCAGGGCAAAGCGCCGCAGCGGCCACACTCCACATGGGGCTTGGCACTGAGATAGGCAGGAATCAAGGGTGGTGCTGGGCCTCACCTTCCATTTGCAGTCCCTAGGCAAGCCCACCAACACCGGGGCTCTGTGCCTGTTCTCCCTCCTAACCTCAACCTAGCCGAGACCCTCATCAGGGCCAAGCTCCGAAGTGGCCACCGGCCACATGGAGCTAGGCACTGAAGTAGCCAGGAACAAAGGCTGATGCTGGCCCTCACGGTCCCTTGGCAGGCCCTTCTCAGCCCCACCAATACCAGGGCTCTGTAGCTGTTCTCCCACTTAGCCTCGACAGATCCCTTACCCTCATCAGGGCAAAGCGCCGCAGCCACCACCGGCCACATGGGGCTTGGCACTGAAGTAGCCAGGAATCAAGGCTGATGCTGGCCCTCACGGTCCCTTGGCAGGCCCTTCTCAGCCCCACCAACACCGGGGCTCTGTGCCTGTTCTCCCACCTAACCTCAACCGAGCCCTGACCCTCATCAGGGCCAAGCTCCGAAGCGGCCACCCTCCACGTGGAGCTTGGCACTAAGGTAAGCAGGAATCCAGCTTGATGCTGGCCCTCACCTTCCCTTGGTAGCCCCACCAAAACCGGGGCTCTGTCTCTGTTCTCCACCTTATCCTCGACATATCCCTTCCCCTCATCGGAGCCAAGCTCCGAAGAGGCCACCCTCAACATGGGGCTCAGGCACTGAAGGGCAGCCCCGTCTCAGCCCCACCAATACCGGGGCTCTGTGTCTCTGCTCGCACCTAACAGCGACCTATCCCTTACCCTCATCGGAGCCAAGCTCCGAAGCGACCACTCCCCACGTGGGGCTTAGGTACTGAAGTAGCCTGGAATCAAGGTTGATGCTGGCCCTCACGATCTCTTTGCAGACCCTTCTCAGCCCCACCAATACCAGGGCTCTGTATCTGTTCTCCCACTTAGCCTCGACAGATCCCTTACTCACATCAGGGCAAAGCGCCGCAGCGGCCACCGGCCACATGGGGCTTGGCACTGAAGTAGCCAGGAATCAAAGCTGATGCTGGCCTTCACGGTCCCTTGGCAGCCCCTTCTCAGCCCCACCAACACCGGGGCTCTGTGCCTGTTCTCCCACCTAACCTCAACCGAGCCCTGACCCTCATCAGGGCCAAGCTCCGAAGCGGCCACCCTCCACGTGGAGCTTGGCACTAAGGTAAGCAGGAATCCAGCTTGATGCTGGCCCTCACCTTCCCTTGGTAGCCCCACCAAAACCGGGGCTCTGTCTCTGTTCTCCACCTTATCCTCGACATATCCCTTCCCCTCATCGGAGCCAAGCTCCGAGGAGGCCACCCTCAACATGGGGCTCAGGCACTGAAGGGCAGCCCCGTCTCAGCCCCACCAATTCGGGGCTCTGTGTCTCTGCTCGCACCTAACAGCGACCTATCCCTTACCCTCATCGGAGCCAAGCTCCGAAGAGACCACTCCCCACGTGGGGCTTAGGTACTGAAGTAGCCTGGAATCAAGGTTGATGCTGGCCCTTACGATCTCTTTGCAGCCCCTTCTCAGCCCCACCAATACCAGGGCTCTGTATCTGTTCTCCCACTTAGCCTCGACAGATCCCTTACCCTCATCAGGGCAAAGCTCCGCAGCGGCCACACTCCACATGGGGCTTGGCACAGAAATAGCCAGGAATCAAGGGTGGTGCTGGCCCTCACCTTCCATTTGCAGTCCCTAGGCAAGCCCACCAACACCGGGGCTCTGTGCCTGTTCTCCCTCCTAACCTCAACCAAGCCAAGACCCTCATCAGGGCCAAGCTCCGAAGTGGCCACCGGCCACATGGAGCTAGGCACTGAAGTAGCCAGGAACAAAGGCTGATGCTGGCCCTCACGGGCTCTTGGCAGCTCCTTCTCAGGCCCACCAACACCGGGGCTCTGTGTCTCTGCTTCACGTAACATCGACCTATCCCTGACCCTCATCGGAGCCAAGCTCCGAAGCGACCACTCCCCACGTGGGGCTTAGCTAGTGAAGTAGCCTGGAACCAAGGTTGATGCTGGCCCTCACGATCTCTTGGCAGCTCCTTCTCAGCCCCACCAACACCGTGTTTCTGTGCCTGTTCTCCCACCTAACCTCAACCTAGCCCTGACCCTCATCAGGGCAAAGCTTCGAAGCGGCCACACTCCACATGGGGCTTGGCATTGAGATAGCCAGGAATCAAGGCTGATGCCGGACCTCGCCTTCCGTTTGCAGTCCCTAGGCAGCCCCACCAACACCGGCGCTCTGTGTCTGTTCCCCCAGTTATCCTCGACATATCCCTTCTCCTCATCAGGGCCAAGCTCCGAAGCGGCCATCCACCACGTGGGGCTCTGGGGCAGACGTGGCCAGGGATGAAGGCTGATGCTGGCCCTCACGATCTCTTGTCAGCCCCTCCTCAGCCCCACCAACCCCTGCTCCCTTCTCTTTGGTCTCCCACCTAAACATCAACCTACATCTTACCTTCAGCAGAGCCAGGCTCTGAAACGTCTACCCACCAGATGGCGCTCCGACACAGAGGGAACCAAGATGACTGGCGTTCGTTGCACTCGCCTGCCCCGGCAGCCCTTTGAGGTCCCCACCACCACCGGGGCTAGGCGCTTGCCGTAGCACTCAACCGTCAACCTTGCCGCAGCCCAACTGCAAAGCAGACAAGCGCCCCGTCGAGCTCCCACACACGTTTTGCCAGGACTGAAATATGTTCGCAGTGCTCACCTTCCCTTTACAGCCCCTTCTCAGCTGCCCAGCACCCAGCCATCTCCAGCACCGCAAATGCGCAACATCCAGCACACCTAGCACCCCTTGGGATCTTTGGCAGTGCTTGGTGCTGGGCATGTGTCGGTGCTGGGTCGTGGGGGTACTGTGTGCTAGGCCCTGAGTGGAGTGGGTTCTGGACAGGTCTGGGTGCTGCGGTTGCTGGGTGTTGGGCATATCTGGGTGCTCGCCATGTCCCTGTGCTGGGCACTGGGAGGATTTGGTGCTGGGAATGGGCAGGCGATGATCGTGCCTGGGTGGTGGATGCGGGCTACAGGCAGTGCTGGGCGCTGGCTGCGCTGGGTGCTGGTCATTGGGGGTACTGGGTTCTAGGCACTGGGCATGCGGGGTGCTGGACATCTCTGGGTGCTGAGCATGTCCAAGTGATGGGTCCGGGGCACTGGGACTGCTGGGCAGTGGGGGTGCTGGGGACTATGCATATCAGG
Source organism: Calonectris borealis (assembly GCF_964195595.1). Classification (NCBI taxonomy): domain Eukaryota; kingdom Metazoa; phylum Chordata; class Aves; order Procellariiformes; family Procellariidae; genus Calonectris; species Calonectris borealis. The sequence continues at coordinate 230,301 of NW_027441494.1, read as the reverse complement.
GTGCTGGGCATGCCTGTGTACTGAGTGCTTGGCGCTGGGTTCTGGATGCTGGCTGGTGGGCATTGTCTGTGTGCTGGTTATTGGGCACTGGCGGTGGTAGGCATGGGAGTGCTTGTTGCTGGGCATTTTCTGATCCTGGCTGTTGGGGGCACTGAGCACTGGGCATGTCTGGGTGATGGATGGAGGGAGTTTTGGGTGCTGGGCACTAGGGGTGCTGGCTAGTGGGTATGTCCGTGTGCTGGGTATGTCCATATGCCGGATGCTGTGCGCTGGGGATGCTGGGCACTGGGGTTAGTGGGTGCTGTGCACTGGGGTTCCTGGGTGCTGGGCAGCGCGACTGCTGGGGGCTGGGAGTGCTGGGTACTATGCATAAGCGGGTGCAGGGTATGTCTTGCTGCTGGATGGTGGGTTCTGGGGCTACTGGGAGCTGGGGGTATTGGGTGCTGGGCACTGGGGTTGCTGGGTGCTAAGTCCTGTGGGTGCTGGTTGCTGGGCCCTGGGAGTGCTGGGTACTATGCATAAGCGGGTGCAGGGTATGTCTTGCTGCTGGGTGCTGGGGGTATTGGGTGTTGGCCACTGGGGTGTTGGGTGCTGGGCATGTCCTCGTCCTTGGCATGACTGATGCTGGGCACTGGGGGTACTGGCTGCTGGGAGCTAGGGGTGCTGGCTTTGGGCATTTCAGTTGCTGGACATGACCAGGTGCTGGGCGTCTCCAGGTGCTGGGCATGTGCGGATGCTGTGTGCTCGGCACTTGGGGTTCTGGGTGGTCGGCGGTGAGGGTGCTGGACGCTGGGGATGCTGGCTGTTGCGGTGCTAGGTGCTGGGCACTGGGGCTGCTGAGTGGTGGGCATGTCCAGGTGCTGTTTGTTGGCGGTTGGGGTGCTGGGTTGTGCGCCTGTCCAGGAGTTAGTGCTGGGCCCTGGGGGTGCTGTGTATGTCCGAGTGCCGGGCATGTCTGGATGCTGGGTAAACGGGTTCTTGGGCTGTGGGGGTGTTGGGTATGCTGGTTTCTGGGCACTGGGGAGGTGCTGGCTGCGAGACCTGTATGGTGGTGGGTGTTTGGTGTACTGGGTGCAGAGCGCTGGGCGTGCTGGGCATGTCCGGGTGCTACGTGCTGATCACTGGGGATGTTGGGGGCTGGTTTGCTGTGTTCTGGTGTGTAGCGTGCTGGGCATGTTTGGGTGCTGGGCATGTCCAGGTGCTGGGTACTGGGCGCTGGGGGTGGTGGTCCCTGGGGGTGCTGTGTGCTGGGCATGTCCGGGGGGTGGGTTGGGCAGTGGGGTTGCTGGGTGCTGGGAATGTGCGGGTGCTGGGGGCTGGGCCCTGAGGTTGATGGGGGCTGGGCACTCGGGTTGCTGGGTGCTGGCTGGTGCGGTTGCGGGGCCCTGGTGTTGCTGGGTACTATGCATAACTGAGTGCAGGGTATCTCTTGGTGCTGGAGGTACTGGGTGCTGGGCATATCCGGTGCTGGGCCTGTGCTCTGGAGTTGCTGGGTTCTGTGCTCTGGGGGTGCTTGTTTCTTGGCACGTGCGTGTGCTGTGTGCTCTTCCCTGGTTGTGCTGGGTATGTGTGGGTGTTGGGCAGTGTGGGTGCTGTGTGGTGGGCGCTGGGCATGTCTGGGTGCTGGGTGATGGGCACTGGAGGTTCTGGGCGATGGGGAGCAGGGAAGCTGCCTGCTAGGCATGTCTGAGTGCTGGGCATGTCCGGGTGCTGGGTACTGTGCGCTGGCAGTGGTGGGCGGTGGTGGTGCTGGGTGCTGGGCATGTCCGGGTGCTAGGCAATGGCGGTGCTGGGTGCTTGGCGCTGGGGGTGATGGTCTTTGGGTGTGCTGGGTGCTGGGCATGTCCCTGTGCTGGGTGGTGGGGGTGCTGGGCATGTGCGGGTGTTGGTTGCCGGGCCCTGGGTGTACTGGGTGCTGGACGCTGGGGTGGTTGGTTTCTGGGCGCTGGGGCTGCTGGGTTCTGTGCCCCTGTGTTGCTGGGTGCTGAGCATGTCCGGGTGCTGGCCATGTCTAAGTGCAGCGTGCTGGGCACTGGGTGCTGGGGGGTGGGGGTGCTGGATGCTGAGTGTTGGGTATGCTGGTTTCCGGGCACTGGGCGGAAGTGTGTGAGACCTGTGGGGGTGTTGTATGGTGGGTGTTTGGGGTGCTGAGTGCTGCAGGTGTGGGCATGTCCAGGTGCTATGTGCTGATCACTGGGGTTCTTGGGGGCTGGTTTGCTGTGTTCTGGTGTGTTGGGCGCTGGGCATGTTTGTCTGGGTGCTGGGCATGTCTGGGTGCTGGGTACTGGGAACTGGCAGTGCGGGGCGGTGCGGGTGCTGTGTGCTGGGCATGTCGGGGTGCTGGGTGCTGGGCAGTGGGAGTGCTGGGTGCTAGGTACTGGGGGTGCTGGGCCTTGGCATTGCTGGCTACTATACATAACTGAGTGCAGGGTATGTCTTGGTGCTGGAGGTACCGGGTGCTGGGCATATGCAGTGCTGGGTGTTGGGCATATCCGGTGCTGGGTGGCTGTGCTGGGGTTGCTGGGTGCTGGATTCCTGGCATGTGCGTGTACTGTGTGCTGGGCCCTGGTTGTGCTGGGTATGTGTGGGTGCTGGGTGTTGGGCACTGGGGGAGGGTGGTGCTAGGTGCTGGGCATGTCCAGGTGCTGAGCAATGGTGGTGCTGGGTGCTTGGCGCTGGGGGTGGTGGTACCTGGGGCTGCTGTGTGCTGGGCACGTCGGGGTGCTGGGTTTTGGGCGGTGGGGGTGCTGGGTGCTGGGCGTGTGCGTGTGTTGGTTGCTGGACCCTGGCGTGCTGGGCGCTGGGGCTATCGGTTACCGGGTGCTGGGGGTGCTGGGTTCAATGCAGCGTATGCAGGTCCTGGGCAGTGGGTGTGCTGGAAGCTGGGTGTTGGGTATGCTGGTTCCTGCCACTGCGGGTGCTGGGTGTGAGACTTGTGGGCGTGCTGGATGGTGGGTGTTTGGTGTGCACCCTCACTGCCCACCACCCAGAACCCCAAGTGCCGAGCACACAGCATCCGGACGTGCCCAGCACCTGCACACGCCCAGCACCCACAAGACCCAACAACCAGCACTGGTCATGACCAGTACCTGGAAATGCCCACAGCCAGCACCCCTAGCTCCCCACACCCAGCACTCCCAGGGCCCAGCACGAATTCCCGGACATGCGCACAACCCAGCACACCCACCGCCAACACACAGCATCGAGACATGCCCAGCAGCCCCAGTGCCCAGCATCCACCAGCAAGACATACCCTGCACCCAATTATGCATGGTATCCAGCACTCCCAGGGCCCAGCAACCAGTAGCCCCAGTACCTCGGCTCGCTTCTGTAATTCTACACAATGAAGACTTGTGGCTTAGAAGTTAGGGAACTAGCAGGTGTGGTGTTTGCAAGTGTGTAGAATTGTAGTCTAAATCGTGTCTCCTGGAAGCAGTGTTAGACTCTAGTGAAGAGTAACCTTGGAAACGAGAACCGTAAACAAAGGTAGTCCAGACGTGGCTCGGAGACAAACCTCGACCTTATAAGGAAAGAAAGGAACAGGTTCACAAAGAGTTCACGACCCCGCCGACCACCACAGACCACCCGAGACCCTCAAGGAGACCCTAAAGGTTTTAGTGCGCATGTGTCTAGGATGATGTAATATTATAATCGGTTCTCGGAAATTTAAGGAATATGTAAAAGAGAAACTGAAAATATGTATGAGAAGCATGGATACAAACAGAAAGGTGATTAGACCTGGTGTGCTTCATTTGTGGCAAGTCCACCGAGCACCCAGGCCTGAATAAAACAATCTCTCTCCTGAGCGTGTGGAATTGGTTCCTTGTGGAGGGATTTTTATTAAATAACGGTCATCCTATGAACATTCCAAGCACTGAGGATTTGTTAGTAATAGTAGAAGGCTGCTAAAGAGCAATTGTAGTTTTAGAGTCTCTGAAGTGATAGTAGAGCAGGAAAAACAGGCTGAGGAATGTAAATATCAGTAGATTATGTAACGGAATGCAGGCGCAGGAAGCGTTCGCGTGGACACCTGCTTTTGACCAATCTGTGTATGTTAAGATTCGTGTGCTTGCTGACTGTAAACCAATAGAGGATTCGGAGGTGAGCGTGTTACTGTGGCTAGCTTATAAAAGTAGCACAATATCTTGAAATAAAGGAGAATGATCATACCCACATTGGGACTCCTCATTACTCCGGGAACGCGCTCCTATTCCGACCCATGGTCACTCCAACAGTTCCTTCCACGCCGGGCACGAATCCGCTTTTCGGACAACACCTAGCCCCCAGCACCCGCACCAGCAGCACCAGCAAGCCCAGTGCCCAGCACGCAGCAACCTCAGGGCCCAGCACCCAGCCGTGCCCACCACCCGGACATGCCCAGCACCCAGCAACCCCAGTGCACAACACCCAGCACCCCCAGCGCCCAGAAACCAACACACGCACACACCCAGCACGCCCACCGCCCAAAACCCAGCAGCCCAACATGCCCAGCACACAGCACCACCACCGCCACCACCCCCACTGCCCAGTACCCAGCACCCACACATGCCCAGCACCCAGACATGCCCAGCACACAGCACCAGCACCGCCCACCACCCCCACTGCCCAGTACCCAGCACCCACACATGCCCAGCACTCAGACATGCCCAGCAGGCAGCTTCTCTGCTGCCCACTGCCCAGCATCCCGACCGCCCAGCGCCCAGACATGCCCAGGCCCCGCCACACAGCACCCACACTGCCCAACACCCAGCACCCACACATACCCGGCACAACCAGGGCCCAGCACACAGCCCACGCACGTGCCAGGAATCCAGCATCCCCAGAGCACAGCACCCAGCAACCCCAGCACAGCCACCCAGCACCGCATATGCCCAGCATGAAGCACCGCATATGCCCACAACCCAGCACCCAGTAGCTCCAGCACCAGGCATCCAGCACCAAGACATACCCTGCACTCAGTTATGCAGAGTACCTAGCAATACCGGGCCCAGCACCCCAGTACCTAGCACCCAACACTCCCACTGCCCAACACCCACCTCCCGGACGTGCCCAGCACACAGCACCCCCACTGCCCCACACAGCCAGCGCCCAGTACCCAGCACCCAGACATGGCCAGCACCCAAACATGCCCAGCACTCAACACACCACTGCCCAGATCCCAGCAAACCAGCCCCCAACATCTCCAGTGATCAGCACATAGCACCCGGACATGCCCAGCACCCAGCACCCGCAGCGCTCAGCATCCACCACCCCCAGTGCTCTCTACTCAGCACACCAAACACCTACCATCCAGCACACCCACACGTCTCACACCCAGCATCCCCAGTGCCCAGCAACCAGCATACCCAACACCCACCATCCATCACCCCCACACGTCTCACACCCATGACCCCCAGTGCTCTGTACGCAGCACACCAAACACCCACCATCCAGCACCCCCACACGTCTCACACCCAGCACCCCCAGTGCGCAGTACCCCGCACCCAGACATGCCCAGCACCCGGACATACACAGCACTCAGCACTGTCCTGCTTCCGGCTGGGACAGAGTTAACTTTCTTCCCAGTAGCTTGGGGGGTGTGCTGGCTTTTGGGTTTGGTGTGAGAGGAGCGTTGATGGCCCCTTAATGCTTTGGCTGTTGCTGGGCGGTGCTTGCACCGGGAGACTTTTGTTCTCTCTTTTCGGCCTCCCACAGGAAGCTCGGGGGGGGGTGGGGGGTGGCGGGGGGGGGGGAGTACAGCCGGGGTAGTTGACCTAGCTGGCCAATGGGGTATTCTATAGCATGTGACATCCTGCTCAGTATAAAACATGGGAGGGGGCGGGGGAGGGAAACGACTCTCCCCCCCCCCCCCCCCGCCCCAGTCCATGACACGCGGTCGGCAGCGGTGAGCAGTTGCATTGTGCATTGCCTGCTTTGTATCGTCTGTTGTTGTTGTTGTTCTCATTGTTATTATTACTGTTCTACTTCGTTTTATTTCAACCATTAAACTGTTTTTATCTCAACCCGGGAGTTTTCCTACTTGTGCCCTCCCGATTCTCTCCCCCATCCCACGGGGTGGGGGGGGGGGAGAGCCAGCGGCTGCGTGGGGTTTTTTTGCAGGCTGGGGTTAAACCACGACATGCACCCATCGTACCCTCCACCCAGCACCCCCAGGGCCCAGCACTCATTCCCAGACATGCGCACAACCTAGCACACCCACCGCCAACACACAGCCCCTGGACATGCCCAGCACCCAGCAGCCCCACTGCCCAGCACCGCATTGCCCAGCATCCCCAGCGCCCAGCACCCTCACTGCCCACCACCCAGAACAACAAGTGCCGAGCACACAGCATCCGGACATGCCCAGCACCGGGCACACCCAGCACCCACAAGACCCAGCACCCGGTCATGACCAGCAACTGGAAATGCCCACAGCCAGCACCTCTAGCTCCCAGCAGCCATCAACCCCAGTGCCTAGCACTCAGCACCCAGTCCTGCCAAGCACCCAACACCCCGGTGCTCAGCACCCTGCATCCGGTCGTGTCCAGGGCCCACCACACAGCACCCACACTGCCCAACACCCAGCACCCACACATACCCGGCACAACCAGGGCCCAGCACACAGCCCACGCACGTGCCAGGAATCCAGCATCCCCAGAGCACAGCACCCAGCAACCCCAGCACAGCCACCCAGCACCGCATATGCCCAGCATGAAGCACCGCATATGCCCACAACCCAGCACCCAGTACCTCCAGCACCAGGCATCCAGCACAAAGACATACCCTGCACTCAGTTATGCAGAGTACCTAGCAATACCGGGCCCAGCACCCCAGTACCTAGCACCCAACACTCCCACTGCCCAACACCCACCTCCCGGACGTGCCCAGCACACAGCACCCCCACCACCCCACACCGCCAGCACCCAGTATGCAGCACCCAGAAATGCCCAGCACCCAAACATGCCCAGCACTCAACACACCGCTGCCCAGATCCCAGCAAACCAGCCCCCAACATCGCCAGTGATCAGCACATAGCACCCGGAATGCCCAGCACCCGCAGCGCTCAGCACCCAGCACCCCCAGTGCCCAGCAGCCAGCACCGCAGCAACCAGCATCCCCAGCGCCCAGCACCCGGTCATGCCAAGCACCTGGACATGCCCAGCACCAAGCACGCCTGTGCCCAGCACACAATATCCCCAGCACCCAGTAGCCCCAGCACCCAGCAGCAAGAGATACCCTGCACCCGCTTACGCATAGTACCCACAGCGCTCAGCAGCCACCATCCCCAGTGCTCTGTACTCAGCACACCAAACACCCACCATCCAGCACCCCCACACGTCTCACACCCAGCACCCCCAGTGCGCAGTACCCCACACCCAGACATGCCCAGCACCCGGACATACACAGCACTCAGCACTGCCCTGCTTCCGGCTGGGACAGAGTTAACTTTCTTCCCAGTAGCTTGGGGGGTGTGCTGGCTTTTGGGTTTGGTGTGAGAGGAGCGTTGATGGCCCCTTAATGCTTTGGCTGTTGCTGGGCGGTGCTTGCACCGGGAGACTTTTGTTCTCTCTTTTCGGCCTCCCACAGGAAGCTCGGGGGGGGGGGGGGGTGGTGGGGGTGGGGGGAGCACAGCCGGGGTAGTTGACCTAGCTGGCCAATGGGGTATTCTATAGCATGTGACATCCTGCTCAGTATAAAAAATGGGAGGGGGCGGGGGAGGGAAACGACTCTCCCCCCCCCCCGCCCCAGTCCATGACACGCGGTCGGCAGCGGTGAGCAGTTGCATTGTGCATTGCCTGCTTTGTATCGTCTGTTGTTGTTGTTGTTCTCATTGTTATTATTACTGTTCTACTTCGTTTTATTTCAACCATTAAACTGTTTTTATCTCAACCCGGGAGTTTTCCTACTTGTGCCCTCCCGATTCTCTCCCCCATCCCACGGGGTGGGGGGGGGGAGGAGAGCCAGCGGCTGCGTGGGGTTTTTTTGCAGGCTGGGGTTAAACCACGACATGCACCCATCATACCCTCCACCCAGCACCCCCAGGGCCCAGCACTCATTCTCGGACATGCGCACAACCTAGCACACCCACCACCAACACACAGCCCCTGGATATGCCCAGCACCCAGCAGCCCCACTTCCCAGCACCCCCAGCACCCAGCAGCAAGAGATACCCTGCACCCGCTTATGCATGGTACCCAGCACTCCCAGGGCCCAGCAACCAGCACCCCGAGTACTTAGCCTCCAGCACCCACACCAGTCAGCACCCAGCAAGGCCGGTACCCAGCAACCTCAGGGCCCAGAACCCAGCAGCCAGCCATTGCCCAGCACACAGACATGCCCAGCACCCAGCAACCCCAGTGCACACAACCCAGAAGCCCCAGCGCCCAGAAACCAACAGCCCCAGTGCCCAGCACTCCCAGGGCTCAGAAACCAACATTCGCATGCACCCAACACTCCAACCACCCAGCACCCGGACATGCCCAGCATGCAGCACCACCAGGGACCACCACCCCCAGCACCACGCACCCAGCACTACCACTGCCCAGCACCTGGACATGCCCAGCACCCAGATGTGCCCAGCAGGCAGCTTCCCTGCTGCCCACCGCCCAGCATCGCGACCGCCCAGCACCCCGACCGCCCAGCACCTGGACATGCCCAGGCCCCGCCACACAGCACCCACACTGCCCAATACCCAGCACCCACACATACCCAGCACAACCAGGGCCCAGCACACACACATGCCAGGTTAAACCATGACATGCACCCATCATACCCTCCACCCAGCACCCCCAGGGCCCAGCGCTCATTCCCAGACATGCGCACAACCTAGCACACCCACCGCCAACACACAGCCCCTGGACATGCCCAGCACCCAGCAGTCCCAATGCCCAGCACCCAGCAGCCCCAGCATCCAGCAGCAAGAGATACCCTGCACCTGCTTATGCATAATACCCAGCAGTCCCAGGGCCCAGCAACCAGCACTTAGCCCCCAGCACCCACACCAGCCAGCACCCAGCAAGGCCGGTGCCCAGCACCCAGCAACCTCAGGGCCCAGAACCCAGCAGCCAGCCATTGCCCAGCACCCAGACATGCCCAGCACCCAGCAACCCCAGTCCACACAACCCAGAAGCCCCAGTGCCCAGAAACCAACCACCCCAGTGTCCAGCACCCAGTACACCCAGGGCCCAGCAACCAACACCCGCACATGCCCAGCACCCCCACCACCCAGCACACCCAAAGACTATCACGCCCAGCGCCAAGCACCCAGCACCGCCATTGCCTAGCACCGGGACATGCCCAGCACCCAGTACCACCACCACCAGTGCACAGTACCAAGCACCCGGATATGCCCAGCACGGAGACATTCCTACCAGGCAGCTTCCCTGCTCCCCATCGCCCAGGACCTCCAGTGCCCATCACCCAGCACCGGGACATGCCCAGCGCCCACCACACAGCACCCATACTGCCCAACACCCAGCACCCACACATACCCAGCACAACCAGGGCACAGCACACGCACATGCCAGGAATCCAGCACCCTCGCAGCACAGCACCCAGCAAACCCAGAGCACACACCTAGCACCGGATATGGCCAGCACCGCATATGGCCAGCACCAAGACATACCCTGCACTCAGTTATGCATAGTACCAAGCAATGCCAGGGCCCAGCATCCCCAGTACTTAGCACCCAGCACTCCCACCGCCCAATACCCACCACCCGGACGTACCCAGCACCCCCACTGCCCGTGCCCAGCACCCAGACATGCCCAGCACCCAAACATGCCCAGCGCCCAACACACCAGAAAGCAGCAAACCAGCCCCCACCATCCCCAGTGATCTGCACATAGCACCCAGCACACGCTGCGCTCAGCACCCACCACCCACAGTGCCCAGAAACCAGCATACCCAATGCCCAGCATCCAGTACCACCACCACCCCAACTGCCTAGTACCCGCATGCGGATATGCCCAGCACCCGAACATACACAGTACCCCTAGGACCCAGCACTCAGAGCTCCAGTGCACTGCACTGTCCTGCTTCTGGCTGGGACAGAGTTATCTTTCTTCCCAGTAGCTTGGGAGGGTGTGCTGGCTTTTGGGTTTGGTGTGAGAGGAGCGTTGATGGCCCCTTAATGCTTTGGCTGTTGCTGGGCGGTGCTTGCACCGGGAGACTTTTGTTCTCTCTTTTCGGCCTCCCACAGGAAGCTCGGGGGGGGGGGGGGGGGGCGGGGGGATGGGGAGCACAGCCGGCGTAGTTGACCCAGCTGGCCAATGGGGTATTCTATAGCATGTGACATCCTGCTCAGTATAAAAAAATGGGAGGGGGCGGGGGAGGGGGCTCTCCCCCCCCCGTTCACGACACACGGTCGGCAGCGGTGAGCAGTTGCATTGTGCATTGCCTGCTTTGTATCATCTGTTGTTGTTGTTGTTCTCATTGTTATTATTACTGTTCTACTTCATTTTATTTCAATCATTAAACTGTTTTTATCTCAACCCGGGAGCTTTCCTACTTGTGCCCTCCCGATTCTCTCCCCAATCCCACGGGGTGGGGGGGGGAGGTGAGCCAGTGGCTGCGTGGGGTTTATTTGCTGGCTGGGGTTAAACCAACACATGCACCCATCATACCCTCCACCCAGCACTGCCAGGGCCCAGCACTCCCATGGCCCAGCACTGATTCCCACACATGCACACAACCCAGCACACGCACCACCAATGCACAGCACCTCGACATGCCCAGCAGCCCAGCACACAGCACCCAGCAGCCCCAGCACCAGGACATGACAAGAAGCCAGTCCCCGCAGTGCCCAACAACCCACGACTCAGCAACGGAACATGCCTAGCACCAGGCACCACCAATGTGTAGCAAGGAGTGCTAGGTGTGGTGGATATGGCACATTTGGGGTGCTGGAGCTGGCTGGGTGTTGGGCAGCTGAGAAGGGTCTCTCAAGGGAAGGTGAGAGCCACCAACATCTTTCAGTCCTGCCTGTTAGTTTATGGGAGCCCGAAGAGGGGATCGACTGCTTTGCAGTTGGGCTGTGGTAAGGTTGCTGGTTGGGTGGTAGAGCGAGAGCAGCTCCCTCGGAAAGGGCTGCCCGAAAGGCAAGAGCCAGAAACAGCTTTCAATCCTGGTTCTTTCTGTGTTGGAGCGCCCTCTGGTGGGAAGCCGTTTACGAAATGGGCTCGAGAGATGCTAAGGCAAAGGTTGATATTTAGGTTTGAGAATAAGGGAGAGGGGTGGTGGGACCGTGGTGGGTCCATGTGGTGGGTGGCGTTAACTAATGCAGAAGGATCTCGTTATCTACGCAGAACCTCAAACTATCCCTTATCCTCCTCAGAGGCAAGCTCCGAAACGGCCACCCACCTCCTCCGGCTCAGGCACAGAAATAGCCAGGAATCAAGGACGATGCTGGCCCTCACGATCTCTTGGCAGCCACTTCTCAGCCCCATCAACACCGTGGCACTGTACCTCTGCTCGCACCTAACAGCGACCTATCCCTTACCCTCATCAGGGCCAAGCTCCAAAGTGGCCAACCACCACATGGAGCTAGGCACTGAAGTAGATAGGAACCAAGGCGGATGCTGGCCCTCACGGTCCCTTGGCAGCCCCTTCTCAGCCCCACCAACACCGGGGCTCTGTCGCTGTTCTCCCACTTATCCTCGACATATCCCTGACCCTCACCAGGGCCACCTCCGAAGAGGCCAACCTCCACATGGGGCTTGGCACTGAAGTAGCCAGGAAACAAGGTTGATGCTGGCTCTCACGATCACTTCGCAGCCCCTTCTCAGCCGCACCAATGCCGGGGCTCTGTCTCTGTTCTTCCACCTTACCTCAACCTAGCCCAGACCCTCATCAGGGCCAAGCTCCGAAGCGGACACCCTCAACATGGGGCTCAGGCACTGAAGGGCAGCCCCGTCTCAGCCCCACCAATACCGGGGCTCTGTGTCTCTGCTCGCACCTAACAGCGACCTATCCCTTACCCTCATCGGAGCCAAGCTCCGAAGAGACCACTCCCCACGTGGGGCTTAGGTACTGAAGTAGCCTGGAATCAAGGTTGATGCTGGCCCTCACGATCTCTTTGCAGCCCCTTCTCAGCCCCACCAATACCGGGGCTCTGTAGCTGTTCTCCCACTTAGCCTCGACAGATCCCTTACCCTCATCAGGGCAAAGCGCCGCAGCGGCCACCGGCCACATGGGGCTTGGCACTGAGATAGCCAGGAATCAAGGGTGGTGCTGGGCCTCACCTTCCATTTGCAGTCCCTAGGCAAGCCCACCAACACCGGGGCTCTGTGCCTGTTCTCCCTCCTAACCTCAACCTAGCCGAGACCCTCATCAGGGCCAAGCTCCGAAGTGGCCACCGGCCACATGGAGCTAGGCACTGAAGTAGCCAGGAACCAAGGCTGATGCTGGCCCTCACGGTCCCTTGGCAGCCCCTTCTCAGCCCCACCAACACCGGGGCTCTGTACCTGTTCTCCCACCTAACCTCAACCTAGCCCTGACCCTCCTCAGGGCCAAGCTCCGAAGCGGCCACCCTCCACGTGGAGCTTGGCACTAAGGTAACCAGAAATCCAGCTTGATGCTAGCCCTCACCTTCCCTTGGTAGCCCCACCAAAACCGGGGCTCTGTCTCTGTTCTCCACCTTATCCTCGACATATCCCTTACCCTCATCAGGGCCAAGCTCCGAAGTGGCCACCGGCCACATGGAGCTAGGCACTGAAGTAGCCAGGAACCAAGGCTGATGCTGGCCCTCACGGTCCCTTGGCAGCCCCTTCTCAGCCCCACCAATACCAGGGCTCTGTATCTGTTCTCCCACTTAGCCTCGACAGATCCCTTACTCACATCAGGGCAAAGCGCCGCAGCGGCCACACTCCACATGGGGCTTGGCACTGAGATAGCCAGGAATCAAGGGTGGTGCTGGGCCTCACCTTCCATTTGCAGTCCCTAGGCAAGCCCACCAACACCGGGGCTCTGTGCCTGTTCTCCCTCCTAACCTCAACCTAGCCGAGACCCTCATCAGGGCAAAGCTTCGAAGCGGCCACACTCCACATGGGGCTTGGCATTGAGATAGCCAGGAATCAAGGCTGATGCCGGACCTCGCCTTCCGTTTGCAGTCCCTAGGCAGCCCCACCAATACCGGCGCTCTGTGTCTGTTCCCCCAGTTATCCTCGACGTATACCTTCTCCTCATCAGGACCAAGCTCCGAAGCGGCCACCCTCCACGTGGAGCTTGGCACTAAGGTAACCAGAAATCCAGCTTGATGCTGGCCCTCACCTTCCCTTGGTAGCCCCACCAAAACCGGGGCTCTGTCTCTGTTCTCCACCTTATCCTCGACATATCCCTTACCCTCATCAGGGCCAAGCTCCGAAGTGGCCACCGGCCACATGGAGCTAGGCACTGAAGTAGCCAGGAACCAAGGCTGATGCTGGCCCTCACGGTCCCTTGGCAGCCCCTTCTCAGCCCCACCAATACCAGGGCTCTGTATCTGTTCTCCCACTTAGCCTCGACAGATCCCTTACTCACATCAGGGCAAAGCGCCGCAGCGGCCACACTCCACATGCGGCTTGGCACTGAGATAGCCAGGAATCAAGGGTGGTGCTGGGCCTCACCTTCCATTTGCAGTCCCTAGGCAAGCCCACCAACACCGGGGCTCTGTGCCTGTTCTCCCTCCTAACCTCAACCTAGCCGAGACCCTCATCAGGGCAAAGCTTCGAAGCGGCCACACTCCACATGGGGCTTGGCATTGAGATAGCCAGGAATCAAGGCTGATGCCGGACCTCGCCTTCCGTTTGCAGTCCCTAGGCAGCCCCACCAATACCGGCGCTCTGTGTCTGTTCCCCCAGTTATCCTCGACGTATACCTTCTCCTCATCAGGGCCAAGCTCCGAAGCGGCCACCCTCCACGTGGAGCTTGGCACTAAGGTAACCAGAAATCCAGCTTGATGCTGGCCCTCACCTTCCCTTGGTAGCCCCACCAAAACCGGGGCTCTGTCTCTGTTCTCCACCTTATCCTCGACATATCCCTTACCCTCATCAGGGCCAAGCTCCGAAGTGGCCACCGGCCACATGGAGCTAGGCACTGAAGTAGCCAGGAACCAAGGCTGATGCTGGCCCTCACGGTCCCTTGGCAGCCCCTTCTCAGCCCCACCAATACCAGGGCTCTGTATCTGTTCTCCCACTTAGCCTCGACAGATCCCTTACTCACATCAGGGCAAAGCGCCGCAGCGGCCACACTCCACATGGGGCTTGGCACTGAGATAGCCAGGAATCAAGGGTGGTGCTGGGCCTCACCTTCCATTTGCAGTCCCTAGGCAAGCCCACCAACACCGGGGCTCTGTGCCTGTTCTCCCTCCTAACCTCAACCTAGCCGAGACCCTCATCAGGGCAAAGCTTCGAAGCGGCCACACTCCACATGGGGCTTGGCATTGAGATAGCCAGGAATCAAGGCTGATGCCGGACCTCGCCTTCCGTTTGCAGTCCCTAGGCAGCCCCACCAATACCGGCGCTCTGTGTCTGTTCCCCCAGTTATCCTCGACGTATACCTTCTCCTCATCAGGGCCAAGCTCCGAAGCGGCCACCCACCACGTGGGGCTCTGGGGCAGACGTGGCCAGGAATGAAGGCTGATGCTGGCCCTCACGATCTCTTGTCAGCCCCTCCTCAGCCCCACCAACCCCTGCCCCCTTCTCTTTGGTCTCCCACCTAAGCATCAACCTACATCTTACCTTCAGCAGAGCCAGGCTCTGAAACGTCTACCCACCAGATGGCGCTCCAACACAGAGGGAACCTGTGTTCGTTGCACTCGCCTGCCCCGGCAGCCCTTTGAGGTCCCCACCACCACCGGGGCTAGGCGCTTGCCGTAGCACTCAACCGTCAACCTTGCCGCAGCCCAACTGCAAAGCAGACAAGAGCCCCGTCGAGCTCCCACACACGTTTTGCCAGGACTGAAATATGTTCGCAGCGCTCACCTTCCCTTTACAGCCCCTTCTCAGCTGCCCAGCACCCAGCCATCTCCAGCACCGCAAATGCGCAACATCCAGCACACCTAGCACCCCTTGGGATCTTTGGCAGTGCTTGGTGCTGGGCATGTGTCGGTGCTGGGTCGTGGGGGTACTGTGTGCTAGGCCCTGAGTGGAGTGGGTTCTGGACAGGTCTGGGTGCTGCGGTTGCTGGGTGTTGGGCATATCTGGGTGCTCGCCATGTCCCTGTGCTGGGCACTGGGAGGATTTGGTGCTGGGAATGGGCAGGCGATGATCGTGCCTGGGTGGTGGATGCGGGCTACAGGCAGTGCTGGGCGCTGGCTGCGCTGGGTGCTGGTCATTGGGGGTACTGGGTTCTAGGCACTGGGCATGCGGGGTGCTGGACATCTCTGGGTGCTGAGCATGTCCAAGTGATGGGTCCGGGGCACTGGGACTGCTGGGCAGTGGGGGTGCTGGGGACTATGCATATCAGGGTGCTGGGCATGCCTGTGTACTGAGTGCTTGGCGCTGGGTTCTGGATGCTGGCTGGTGGGCATTGTCTGTGTGCTGGTTATTGGGCACTGGCGGTGGTAGGCATGGGAGTGCTTGTTGCTGGGCATTTTCTGATCCTGGCTGTTGGGGGCGCTGAGCACTGGGCATGTCTGGGTGATGGATGGAGGGAGTTTTGGGTGCTGGGCACTAGGGGTGCTGGCTAGTGGGTATGTCCGTGTGCTGGGTATGTCCATATGCCGGATGCTGTGTGCTGGGGATGCTGGGCACTGGGGTTAGTGGGTGCTGTGCACTGGGGTTCCTGGGTGCTGGGCAGCGCGACTGCTGGGGGCTGGGAGTGCTGGGTACTATGCATAAGCGGGTGCAGGGTATGTCTTGCTGCTGGATGGTGGGTTCTGGGGCTACTGGGAGCTGGGGGTATTGGGTGCTGGGCACTGGGGTTGCTGGGTGCTAAGTCCTGTGGGTGCTGGTTGCTGGGCCCTGGGAGTGCTGGGTACTATGCATAAGCGGGTGCAGGGTATGTCTTGCTGCTGGGTGCTGGGGGTATTGGGTGTTGGCCACTGGGGTGTTGGGTGCTGGGCATGTCCTCGTCCTTGGCATGACTGATGCTGGGCACTGGGGGTACTGGCTGCTGGGAGCTAGGGGTGCTGGCTTTGGGCATTTCAGTTGCTGGACATGACCAGGTGCTGGGCGTCTCCAGGTGCTGGGCATGTGCGGATGCTGTGTGCTCGGCACTTGGGGTTCTGGGTGGTCGGCGGTGAGGGTGCTGGACGCTGGGGATGCTGGCTGTTGCGGTGCTGGGTGCTGGGCACTGGGGCTGCTGAGTGGTGGGCATGTCCAGGTGCTGTTTGTTGGCGGTTGGGGTGCTGGGTTGTGCGCCTGTCCAGGAGTTAGTGCTGGGCCCTGGGGGTGCTGTGTATGTCCGAGTGCCGGGCATGTCTGGATGCTGGGTAAACGGGTTTTTGGGCTGTGGGGGTGTTGGGTATGCTGGTTTCTGGGCACTGGGGAGGTGCTGGCTGCGAGACCTGTATGGTGGTGGGTGTTTGGTGTACTGGGTGCAGGGCGCTGGGCGTGCTGGGTGCTGGGCATGTCCGGGTGCTACGTGCTGATCACTGGGGATGTTGGGGGCTGGTTTGCTGTGTTCTGGTGTGTAGCGTGCTGGGCATGTTTGGGTGCTGGGCATGTCCAGGTGCTGGGTACTGGGCGCTGGGGGTGGTGGTCCCTGGGGGTGCTGTGTGCTGGGCATGTCCGGGGGGTGGGTTGGGCAGTGGGGTTGCTGGGTGCTGGGAATGTGCGGGTGCTGGGGGCTGGGCCCTGAGGTTGATGGGGGCTGGGCACTCGGGTTGCTGGGTGCTGGCTGGTGCGGTTGCGGGGCCCTGGTGTTGCTGGGTACTATGCATAACTGAGTGCAGGGTATCTCTTGGTGCTGGAGGTACTGGGTGCTGGGCATATCCGGTGCTGGGCCTGTGCTCTGGAGTTGCTGGGTTCTGTGCTCTGGGGGTGCTTGTTTCTTGGCACGTGCGTGTGCTGTGTGCTCTTCCCTGGTTGTGCTGGGTATGTGTGGGTGTTGGGCAGTGTGGGTGCTGTGTGGTGGGCGCTGGGCATGTCTGGGTGATGGGTGATGGGCACTGGAGGTTCTGGGCGATGGGGAGCAGGGAAGCTGCCTGCTAGGCATGTCTGAGTGCTGGGCATGTCCGGGTGCTGGGTACTGTGCGCTGGCAGTGGTGGGCAGTGGTGGTGCTGGGTGCTGGGCATGTCCGGGTGCTAGGCAATGGCGGTGCTGGGTGCTTGGCGCTGGGGGTGATGGTCTTTGGGTGTGCTGGGTGCTGGGCATGTCCCTGTGCTGGGTGGTGGGGGTGCTGGGCATGTGCGGGTGTTGGTTGCCGGGCCCTGGGTGTACTGGGTGCTGGACGCTGGGGTGGTTGGTTTCTGGGCGCTGGGGCTGCTGGGTTCTGTGCCCCTGTGTTGCTGGGTGCTGAGCATGTCCGGGTGCTGGCCATGTGTAAGTGCAGCGTGCTGGGCACTGGGTGCTGGGGGGTGGGGGTGCTGGATGCTGAGTGTTGGGTATGCTGGTTTCCGGGCACTGGGCGGAAGTGTGTGAGACCTGTGGGGGTGTTGTATGGTGGGTGTTTGGGGTGCTGAGTGCTGCAGGTGCTGGGCATGTCCAGGTGCTATGTGCTGATCACTGGGGTTCTTGGGGGCTGGTTTGCTGTGTTCTGGTGTGTTGGGCGCTGGGCATGTTTGTCTGGGTGCTGGGCATGTCTGGGTGCTGGGTACTGGGAACTGGCAGTGCGGGGCGGTGCGGGTGCTGTGTGCTGGGCATGTCGGGGTGCTGGGTGCTGGGCAGTGGGAGTGCTGGGTGCTAGGTACTGGGGGTGCTGGGCCTTGGCATTGCTGGCTACTATACATAACTGAGTGCAGGGTATGTCTTGGTGCTGGATGCTTGGTGCTGGAGGTCCCGGGTGCTGGGCATATGCAGTGCTGGGTGTTGGGCATATCCGGTGCTGGGTGGCTGTGCTGGGGTTGCTGGGTGCTGTGCTGTGAGGGTGCTGGATTCCTGGCATGTGCGTGTACTGTGGTGCTGGGCCCTGGTTGTGCTGGGTATGTGTGGGTGCTGGGTGTTGGGCACTGGGGGAGGGTGGTGCTAGGTGCTGGGCATGTCCAGGTGCTGAGCAATGGTGGTGCTGGGTGCTTGGCGCTGGGGGTGGTGGTACCTGGGGCTGCTGTGTGCTGGGCACGTCGGGGTGCTGGGTTTTGGGCGGTGGGGGTGCTGGGTGCTGGGCGTGTGCCTGTGTTGGTTGCTGGACCCTGGCGTGCTGGGCGCTGGCGCTATCGGTTACCGGGTGCTGGGGGTGCTGGGTTCAATGCAGCGTATGCAGGTCCTGGGCAGTGGGTGTGCTGGAAGCTGGGTGTTGGGTATGCTGGTTCCTGCCACTGCGGGTGCTGGGTGTGAGACTTGTGGGCGTGCTGGATGGTGGGTGTTTGGTGTGCACCCTCACTGCCCACCACCCAGAATCCCAAGTGCCGAGCACACAGCATCCGGACGTGCCCAGCACCTGCACACGCCCAGCACCCACAAGACCCAACAACCAGCACTGGTCATGACCAGTACCTGGAATGCCCACAGCCAGCACCCCTAGCTCCCCACACCCAGCACTCCCAGGGCCCAGCATGAATTCCCGGACATGCGCACAACCCAGCACACCCACCGCCAACACACAGCATCGAGACATGCCCAGCAGCCCCAGTGCCCAGCATCCACCAGCAAGACATACCCTGCACCCAATTATGCATGGTATCCAGCACTCCCAGGGCCCAGCAACCAGTAGCCCCAGTACCTCGGCTCGCTTCTGTAATTCTACACAATGAAGACTTGTGGCTTAGAAGTTAGGGAACTAGCAGGTGTGGTGTTTGCAAGTGTGTAGAATTGTAGTCTAAATCGTGTCTCCTGGAAGCAGTGTTAGACTCTAGTGAAGAGTAACCTTGGAAACGAGAACCGTAAACAAAGGTAGTCCAGACGTGGCTCGGAGACAAACCTCGACCTTATAAGGAAAGAAAGGAACAGGTTCACAAAGAGTTCACGACCCCGCCGACCACCACAGACCACCCGAGACCCTCAAGGAGACCCTAAAGGTTTTAGTGCGCATGTGTCTAGGATGATGTAATATTATAATCGGTTCTCGGAAATTTAAGGAATATGTAAAAGAGAAACTGAAAATATGTATGAGAAGCATGGATACAAACAGAAAGGTGATTAGACCTGGTGTGCTTCATTTGTGGCAAGTCCACCGAGCACCCAGGCCTGAATAAAACAATCTCTCTCCTGAGCGTGTGGAATTGGTTCCTTGTGGAGGGATTTTTATTAAATAACGGTCATCCTATGAACATTCCAAGCACTGAGGATTTGTTAGTAATAGTAGAAGGCTGCTAAAGAGCAATTGTAGTTTTAGAGTCTCTGAAGTGATAGTAGAGCAGGAAAAACAGGCTGAGGAATGTAAATATCAGTAGATTATGTAACGGAATGCAGGCGCAGGAAGCGTTCGTGTGGACACCTGCTTTTGACCAATCTGTGTATGTTAAGATTCGTGTGCTTGCTGACTGTAAACCAATAGAGGATTCGGAGGTGAGCGTGTTACTGTGGCTAGCTTATAAAAGTAGCACAATATCTTGAAATAAAGGAGAATGACCATACCCACATTGGGACTCCTCATTACTCCGGGAACGCGCTCCTATTCCGACCCATGGTCACTCCAACAGTTCCTTCCACGCCGGGCACGAATCCGCTTTTCGGACAACACCTAGCCCCCAGCACCCGCACCAGCAGCACCAGCAAGCCCAGTGCCCAGCACGCAGCAACCTCAGGGCCCAGCACCCAGCCGTGCCCGCCACCCGGACATGCCCAGCACCCAGCAACCCCAGTGCACAACACCCAGCACCCCCAGCGCCCAGAAACCAACACACGCACACACCCAGCACGCCCACCGCCCAAAACCCAGCAGCCCAACATGCCCAGCACACAGCACCACCACCGCCACCACCCCCACTGCCCAGTACCCGGCACCCACACATGCCCAGCACCCAGACATGCCCAGCACACAGCACCAGCACCGCCCACCACCCCCACTGCCCAGTACCCAGCACCCACACATGCCCAGCACTCAGACATGCCCAGCAGGCAGCTTCTCTGCTGCCCACCGCCCAGCATCCCGACCGCCCAGCGCCCAGACATGCCCAGGCCCCGCCACACAGCACCCACACTGCCCAACACCCAGCACTCACACATACCCGGCACAACCAGGGCCCAGCACACAGCATACGCACATGTCAGGAATCCAGCACCCTCACAGCACAGCACCCAGCAACCCCAGCACAGCCACCCAGCACCGCATATGCCCAGCACCTAGCACCGCATATGCCCAACACCCAGCACCCAGTACCTCCAGTACCCAGCATCCAGCACCAAGACATACCCTGCACTCAGTTATGCAGAGTACCTAGCAATACCGGGCCCAGCACCCCAGTACCTAGCACCCAACACTCCCACTGCCCAACACCCACCTCCCGGACATGCCCAGCACACAGCACCCCCACCACCCCACACCGCCAGCGCCCAGTATGCAGCACCCAGAAATGCCCAGCACCCAAACATGCCCAGCACTCAACACACCGCTGCCCAGATCCCAGCAAACCAGCCCCCAACATCGCCAGTGATCAGCACATAGCACCCGGAATGCCCAGCACCCGCAGCGCTCAGCACCCAGCACCCCCAGTGCCCAGCAGCCAGCACCGCAGCAACCAGCATCCCCAGCGCCCAGCACCCGGTCATGCCAAGCACCTGGACATGCCCAGCACCAAGCACGCCTGTGCCCAGCACACAATATCCCCAGCACCCAGTAGCCCCAGCACCCAGCAGCAAGAGATACCCTGCACCCGCTTACCCATAGTACCCACAGCGCTCAGCATCCACCACCCCCAGTGCTCTGTACTCAGCACACCAAACACCTACCATCCAGCACGCCCACACGTCTCACACCCAGCATCCCCAGTGCCCAGCAACCAGCATACCCAACACCCACCATCCATCACCCCCACACGTCTCACACCCATGACCCCCAGTGCTCTGTACTCAGCACACCAAACACCCACCATCCAGCACCCCCACACGTCTCACACCCAGCACCCCCAGTGCGCAGTACCCCACACCCAGACATGCCCAGCACCCGGACATACACAGCACTCAGCACTGTCCTGCTTCCGGCTGGGACAGAGTTAACTTTCTTCCCAGTAGCTTGGGGGGTGTGCTGGCTTTTGGGTTTGGTGTGAGAGGAGCGTTGATGGCCCCTTAATGCTTTGGCTGTTGCTGGGCGGTGCTTGCACCGGGAGACTTTTGTTCTCTCTTTTCGGCCTCCCACAGGAAGCTCGGGGGCGGGGGGGGGGTGGCGGGGGTGGGGGGAGTACAGCCGGGGTAGTTGACCTAGCTGGCCAATGGGGTATTCTATAGCATGTGACATCCTGCTCAGTATAAAACATGGGAGGGGGCGGGGGAGGGGGCTCTCCCCCCCCCCCCCGCCCCAGTCCATGACACGCGGTCGGCAGCGGTGAGCAGTTGCATTGTGCATTGCCTGCTTTGTATCGTCTGTTGTTGTTGTTGTTCTCATTGTTATTATTACTGTTCTACTTCATTTTATTTCAACCATTAAACTGTTTTTATCTCAACCCGGGAGTTTTCCTACTTGTGCCCTCCCGATTCTCTCCCCCATCCCACGGGGTGGGGGGGGGGGGAGAGCCAGCGGCTGCGTGGGGTTTTTTTGCAGGCTGGGGTTAAACCACGACATGCACCCATCATACCCTCCACCCAGCACCCCCAGGGCCCAGCACTCATTCCCAGACATGCGCACAACCTAGCACACCCACCGCCAACACACAGCCCCTGGACATGCCCAGCACCCAGCAGCCCCACTGCCCAGCACCGCATTGCCCAGCATCCCCAGCGCCCAGCACCCTCACTGCCCACCACCCAGAACAACAAGTGCCAAGCACACAGCATCCGGACATGCCCAGCACCGGGCACACCCAGCACCCACAAGACCCAGCACCCGGTCATGACCAGCAACTGGAAATGCCCACAGCCAGCACCTCTAGCTCCCAGCAGCCATCAACCCCAGTGCCTAGCACTCAGCACCCAGTCCTGCCAAGCACCCAACACCCCGGTGCTCAGCACCCTGCACCCGGTCGTGTCCAGGGCCCACCACACAGCACCCACACTGCCCAACACCCAGCACCCACACATACCCGGCACAACCAGGGCCCAGCACACAGCCCACGCACATGCCAGGAATCCAGCATCCCCAGAGCACAGCACCCAGCAACCCCAGCACAGCCACCCAGCACCGCATATGCCCAGCATGAAGCACCGCATATGCCCACAACCCAGCACCCAGTACCTCCAGCACCAGGCATCCAGCACCAAGACATACCCTGCACTCAGTTATGCAGAGTACCTAGCAATACCGGGCCCAGCACCCCAGTACCTAGCACCCAACACTCCCACTGCCCAACACCCACCTCCCGGACATGCCCAGCACACAGCACCCCCACCACCCCACACCGCCAGCGCCCAGTATGCAGCACCCAGAAATGCCCAGCACCCAAACATGCCCAGCACTCAACACACCGCTGCCCAGATCCCAGCAAACCAGCCCCCAACATCTCCAGTGATCAGTACATAGCACCCGGAATGCCCAGCACCCGCAGCGCTCAGCACCCAGCACCCCCAGTGCCCAGCAGCCAGCACCGCAGCAACCAGCATCCCCAGCGCCCAGCACCCGGTCATGCCAAGCACCTGGACATGCCCAGCACCAAGCACGCCTGTGCCCAGCACACAATATCCCCAGCACCCAGTAGCCCCAGCACCCAGCAGCAAGAGATACCCTGCACCCGCTTATGCATGGTACCCAGCACTCCCAGGGCCCAGCAACCAGCACCCCGAGTACTTAGCCTCCAGCACCCACACCAGTCAGCACCCAGCAAGGCCGGTACCCAGCAACCTCAGGGCCCAGAACCCAGCAGCCAGCCATTGCCCAGCACACAGACATGCCCAGCACCCAGCAACCCCAGTGCACACAACCCAGAAGCCCCAGCGCCCAGAAACCAACAGCCCCAGTGCCCAGCACTCCCAGGGCTCAGAAACCAACATTCGCATGCACCCAACACTCCAACCACCCAGCACCCGGACATGCCCAGCATGCAGCACCACCAGGGACCACCACCCCCAGCACCACGCACCCAGCACTACCACTGCCCAGCACCTGGACATGCCCAGCACCCAGATGTGCCCAGCAGGCAGCTTCCCTGCTGCCCACCGCCCAGCATCGCGACCGCCCAGCACCCCGACCGCCCAGCACCTGGACATGCCCAGGCCCCGCCACACAGCACCCACACTGCCCAATACCCAGCACCCACACATACCCAGCACAACCAGGGCCCAGCACACACACATGCCAGGTTAAACCATGACATGCACCCATCATACCCTCCACCCAGCACCCCCATGGCCCAGCGCTCATTCCCAGACATGCGCACAACCTAGCACACCCACCGCCAACACACAGCCCCTGGACATGCCCAGCACCCAGCAGTCCCAGTGCCCAGCACCCAGCAGCCCGCAGCAAGAGATACCCTGCACCTGCTTATGCATAATACCCAGCAGTCCCAGGGCCCAGCAACCAGCACTTAGCCCCCAGCACCCACACCAGCCAGCACCCAGCAAGGCCGGTGCCCAGCACCCAGCAACCTCAGGGCCCAGAACCCAGCAGCCAGCCATTGCCCAGCACCCAGACATGCCCAGCACCCAGCAACCCCAGTCCACACAACCCAGAAGCCCCAGTGCCCAGAAACCAACCACCCCAGTGTCCAGCACCCAGTACACCCAGGGCCCAGCAACCAACACCCGCACATGCCCAGCACCCCCACCACCCAGCACACCCAAAGACTATCACGCCCAGCGCCAAGCACCCAGCACCGCCATTGCCTAGCACCGGGACATGCCCAGCACCCAGTACCACCACCACCAGTGCACAGTACCAAGCACCCGGATATGCCCAGCACGGAGACATTCCTACCAGGCAGCTTCCCTGCTCCCCATCGCCCAGGACCTCCAGTGCCCATCACCCAGCACCGGGACATGCCCAGCGCCCACCACACAGCACCCATACTGCCCAACACCCAGCACCCACACATACCCAGCACAACCAGGGCACAGCACACGCACATGCCAGGAATCCAGCACCCTCACAGCACAGCACCCAGCAAACCCAGAGCACACACCTAGCACCGGATATGGCTGTTGGAGAAAGTTAGCCAGACTAGGCCGCGGTGGGAAAATTCTGAGTCATGCTGAGAAGGGAGAAAAGAAAGTCATGCTGACCTTGCTCTGTGCAGATAAGCAACTTTGAGAAAGTACAGTATAAGGAAAACAGGATGGAACCCGGACCACGTAGCAGTAACCGAAAGTAGGAGGAATATGATAATGTAATTTTTAGAGCTAAGCCAATGATTGTGAGACAAGTGTGCATAAGGTAGAACTTAGTGTATAAATATGTGTAAGGTTTTACAATAAAGTTGAAGCTGGCCTTATCACTCACATTGAGTCGACTGCCTGCCTTCCCTCGCTCGTCGCAAGTGGCGCCCGAACAGCGACCCCCCATCCCTGTTTTCCACCGGACAGCGAGATCGGAGAAGCACTGGTAGCAGCGACCAGGGAGCAGAAGATCAGTAGACGCTGTCGCGGCGTGCCTGATCCGTGCTTGAACCCAGGATAATTAAGAGGGGGTTCGCCGTCCGATAGAAGGCTACCCGTGGGAAAAGGCTGCAAACGACCGGATAATTAAGAGGGTCAGGAGAAGCGCGCAATGGAAGTAGAGGTAGCCTTCGATATTTTAAAATGCTTTTTAGAAAAGCGGGGAGTAAGCCAATTAAAAGACCTGGCTGGTTTAATTGCGTTAGGGAAAGCGAAAGGGTTTTTTAAAGACCCTGAAAGTATGTTTGAAGTAGACGAGTGGCGTTCTTATGGAGATTGTTTGTGGGATCTAGTAATTGATGATGATAAATCAGCAAGAAAATTAATGAAATCTTGGAGAGATGTTATTAATTGTATAAAAAGATATAAAACTGAAAGGCGAATAGCTACAGCCGCCTCAGATCGGCTTGAGCAGTCTGATCCTGCCTCTGGACGTCTCACAGCAGGGGGTGACTACTTTTCACCTCCGCCTTCGGGAATTCCTGTTCCCGTTGTTCGCCGACCCTCTCGTCCCCCTCCTGATCCGCCGACAGAAAGGGCTTGTCCCTCCGCACCGCCGGGGAAAGGGAGAGGGAGGGTCCAAGTGAAAATGAGAGGGTAGACGGTAGCGGACAGGAGACTGCTCAAGCTGAAAGTCTTCTAAAGGCCTCACCCCCCCCCACCCCCCCACCCCTCACCCCCCCCACCCCCCCCACCCCCCCCCACCCCCCCCCGGTCCCAAGCTCATCAACAGCCGCGTTTAGTGCGGGTTAGTTGGGACAAATAGCACGAGAAGCTGTTGAACAAAAAGATTTTGATTTATTAGATCAAATTAGCCCTCAAGCCTTCCCGGTAATCTACCAGGTAGATAACGCGGGGGCTATGACTGGGGTGCATCAGGCCCTAGATTGGAAAATATTAAATCAATTGCGAAACCCAGTTAATGTGCAAGGCAAATGCTAAACTATATCTGGGGTAGCGGAATGCTATGTCCAGAAGATATTAAGAACATAATGAGGCTTATTTTGAAGCAATCACAACAATTACTTTGGCAAGCTCACTGGGAAAGACTTTGTGAAATATCTGCGCACTCGCCCCGAGCCCCAAATGATCGTTTAGCTGGAGTAACTGTAGAACAACTAATGGGTATAGGTCCTTTTGCCTCTGTAGAAATGCAGATGCAAACTGGTCCAGACGTGTTGTTAGAATCTATGAAATTAGCACGAGAAGCCTTGCAGAAAGTTAAAACTACACCAGCTCCTCCCTCATATATGTCAATTAAACAAGGAAGAGAGGAGCCTTTTGCATCTTTTGTAGAAAGAGTCACAGACGCTATTGACCGTGCAGATATGGCAGATTTTATGAAAGGACCTTTGCTGAGACAGTGTGTATTAGAGAATTGTAATACTTATATGAAGGGCATCCTTGTCACCTTACCCTTAGACGCCACCATAGAAGTCATGTTAGAGCGAATGAGTAGAGTTCCTGTAGGAGCTCAAGCCATGTTAGTTGAAACAACCAGAGAACTAGGGGAAAAATTACTCAAGGCGCAGGGACAGGCGTTTGCAGCTCTTGCCCCACTGAAGCCTCCGGATGCCCACCAAAGTAAGACGACTGGCCGACGAGAGTATAAGTGCTTCCGATGTGGCTACCCAGGACATCTGCGTCGACAATGTCGGGAGCTGCCAGAACTGTCAAATGAATAATCATAATACTACGGTCTGCCGGCATTCAGGAAACGGGAAACCGAGCGCCAAGAGCCGCAGCGCGCCGACACCAATCGCAGCTCCGGTCACCTTCAGGCCAACGGCAGCCCCCAACCAAACGACAGTGCAGAGATACCAGACGCCATTGCCCAGCTTCGACCAGCAACCCAACTTCGACCAGCAACCAGGGGGAGCCTCGGACTGGATCTGGCAACAGCAGTAGATGTCACGCTAATTGACGACCGGCCGCGAAAAATTGCTACAGGAATTAAAGGGCCCATAGTTATCAATGGACAATCTCATGGAGCGTTGTTGTTGGGGCGATCATCCAGTGGTCTCTAAGGACTTTTTATATTACCAGGACTTATCGACTGTGATTCAAAAACTCAGTACCCACATCGTTGACCGAGCAGTGGATCGTATTGACCCTGACTTACCTGTGGACTTAACCGTTTTGCACGGCCCCACACATTTTATTGGTGCACTCACGCAGTGCAAAAAGAAAAAGGGGGAGACTGTGAGAGTATTAGAATGGATATTTACCGGAATGCAACCAAAGACTACAATTCAAGATAACGACACGTTTGATTGGAATGTGCTGGATTGAATTTATAGCTGTTACTGCTGTTTAGCTATTAATTCGCAGGCTCTTGTGCTTGCCATGGGGCTTGCTTGCCTTAATGTGTATTAGAGTCTTGTGCTCGTTAGTGGCTGCTTTTTTTTTGCTCTCACTGCTTGCTGTACTGCTGCACTGCTGATCGTCTTACTGTGCTGTGCCTGAGAACATTCTGATAACAGCAATGGGGATGCGCCTGGGCTGGCAGATGGCCAGGGCATCGCTGCTGCTTCTGTGCTGCTGTGTTGGACAGGCTGGAACTGCAGCGTGAACTCGAATCAAAGGGACTGTGACCTGTGGCTGAGTCCATGCGGGACAGGACACCCCGAGGTGTCTGTGACTGTGGATAAGCCCATGCCCAAGCATCAGGAACCACCTGAACCAACGGAGGACAAACTTTACAAGAAGCAGCGCAAGTGCAGCAGTGACCCGACCTGAGCCGGCTTTGGTGCCCAGTAACTCCACGCAACGCACCACCTCTGCTGACCTGAGTGACCACCGTAACAGATGGAGCCCAAAGTCATGGACTAAATGAATGCAGTGCACATTTTGTGTACATTTATGGATATTTTATGGACATTTTACAGGGGATTGTGCGGGCCTGTCCTACGTGTAGCCACCATGGGCCTGGTCTCGGAATCGGCGTGAATCCCAGGGGACTCGAGGCCAGAGAATTGTGGCAAGTGGATGTGACTCACGTTGCTGACTTTGGCAGACTGAGATATATACATGTTACGATTGACACCTATAGCAAATTTATATGGGCCACGGCACAAACAGGAGAACGAGCACTCCATGTAATGCGACATTTGACTAGTTGTTTTGCAGTTATGGGAGTGCCACAAACGATAAAAACTGACAATGGCCCTGCATACATAAGCGCCAAAGTGAAACGTTTTTTCCAAACGTGGGGAGTGCGACATACTGCTGGTATTCCGCACTCACCCACGGGACAAGCTATCATTGAAAGGGCGCATCAAATGCTGAAACAATATTTGCAAAAATTTAGGGAAATCTCAGATGTACAAGAAAGACTTGTTAAGACTCTTTTTGTGCTAAATCATTTATGTATTTTTGCAGATCAGAAAGAGCCACCAGCATGGGTGCATGGTTATCCTAAAGAAAATAAGGATGACAAGCCAGTTTTCGTTATGTATAGAGATCCAGCAACCGGACTGTGGAAAGGTCCAGCAGAAGTGAAGTATATGGGTAGAGGTTATATGTGTGTACTTACTCCCACAGGGCCGAAGTGGATTCCAAGCCGCTGGACCAAAGCTGCTGTTGCTGATGATGATCAATGCAGCTCTGTCTGTACTGATCCCAGCGATGCCGTTGCCCAGCCGTGCGAACTTATGGGTGGCGTGGGCAAATAAAACTGGGATGACAGATTTTTGCCTGAGTTCAGCTACGGCAACTGAGCCCTTTAAAACATGTCTGATAGGCTTTCCTGAAATTATTGCCAGAGATTTTGATAATTGGACGTCTGTAACAGTTAATTGTATAAATGTTACTATAGCAAATTGCTCGGTACAACTAATAAGAGCCCTAAATCATACTCTCCCTTGGGACCCCCAAGAAATTGACCTTTTGGGGTCAGAAAAAATTGGAAATGCAACTGATAATGTTACTACTCAGACATGTTTTGTGTTTGGCAGCTTTAGCCGCTTTGCCGCACAGGCCCAGACCTTTCAGTCATTGATCGGCATAAGCAGCCGCACTGATGATAACAACCCTTTTGTTAATACCACCGGTTGGACTGTTGTTTCACCTTTTACGAAAGGATTCGAAATAGGCCAATATAGTGGGAATTATAACGCTTCCAAAACACTCGGTGCCTATGGACGGAGTATGAAGGGAACCAATAACTCTTTGTGGAACAATGATATGGCCAAAGCTCTTCCCCCCGGATATTTTTTGATCTGTGGGGATCGAGCATGGCCTGGCATTCCAAAGAACGCCTTTGGAGGGCCTTGTTATGTAGGTAAATTAACTCTGCTCACAGTTAGCCGACAAAGTTGGCTTAATATAACTACAGTAGCGACAAATCGACACAAAAGGTCTATACATCAATTGCAAGCAGATTGTAACGACAATATAGAATTATGGTCAACCACAGCCAATGTATTTGCTTCCCTAGTGCCTAACATAGGCACTGCGCAAGCGCTGGCTTGGTATTTTATTAACAATTATAGTTATAGTAAAAATAGCATATCACTGTATTTTAAATAATGTTGTAAAAATGAACCACAATGTATTGGTGGTCCAAAAAGAAAAAGGGGGAATTGTTGGAGAAAGTTAGCCAGACTAGGCCGCGGTGGGAAAATTCTGAGTCATGCTGAGAAGGGAGAAAAGAAAGTCATGCTGACCTTGCTCTGTGCAGATAAGCAACTTTGAGAAAGTACAGTATAAGGAAAACAGGATGGAACCCGGACCACGTAGCAGTAACCGAAAGTAGGAGGAATATGATAATGTAATTTTTAGAGCTAAGCCAATGATTGTGAGACAAGTGTGCATAAGGTAGAACTTAGTGTATAAATATGTGTAAGGTTTTACAATAAAGTTGAAGCTGGCCTTATCACTCACATTGAGTCGACTGCCTGCCTTCCCTCGCTCGTCGCATATGGCCAGCACCGGATATGGCCAGCACCAAGACATACCCTGCACTCAGTTATGCATAGTACCAAGCAATGCCAGGGCCCAGCATCCCCAGTACTTAGCACCCAGCACTCCCACCGCCCAATACCCACCACCCGGACGTACCCAGCACCCCCACTGCCCGTGCCCAGCACCCAGACATGCCCAGCACCCAAACATGCCCAGCGCCCAACACACCAGAAAGCAGCAAACCAGCCCCCACCATCCCCAGTGATCTGCACATAGCACCCAGCACACGCTGCGCTCAGCACCCACCACCCACAGTGCCCAGAAACCAGCATACCCAATGCCCAGCATCCAGTACCACCACCACCCCAACTGCCCAGTACCCGCACGCGGATATGCCCAGCACCCGAACATACACAGTACCCCTAGGACCCAGCACTCAGAACTCCAGTGCACTGCACTGTCCTGCTTCTGGCTGGGACAGAGTTATCTTTCTTCCCAGTAGCTTGGGAGGGTGTGCTGGCTTTTGGGTTTGGTGTGAGAGGAGCGTTGATGGCCCCTTAATGCTTTGACTGTTGCTGGGCGGTGCTTGCACCGGGAGTCTTTTGTTCTTTCTTTTCGGCCTCCCACAGGAAGCTCGGGGGGGGGGTGGGGGGGCGGGGGGATGGGGAGCACAGCCGGCGTAGTTGACCCAGCTGGCCAATGGGGTATTCTATAGCATGTGACATCCTGCTCAGTATAAAAAATGGGAGGGGGAGGGGGAGGGGGCTCTCCCCCCCCCCCCGTTCACGACACACGGTCGGCAGCGGTGAGCAGTTGTATTGTGCATTGCCTGCTTTGTATCGTCTGTTGTTGTTGTTCTCATTGTTATTATTACTGTTCTACTTCATTTTATTTCAACCATTAAACTGTTTTTATCTCAACCCGGGAGCTTTCCTACTTGTGCCCTCCCGATTCTCTCCCCAATCCCACGGGGTGGGGGGGGGGAGGTGAGCCAGTGGCTGCGTGGGGTTTATTTGCAGGCTGGGGTTAAACCAACACATGCACCCATCATACCCTCCACCCAGCACTGCCAGGGCCCAGCACTCCCATGGCCCAGCACTGATTCCCACACATGCACACAACCCAGCACACGCACCACCAATGCACAGCACCTCGACATGCCCAGCAGCCCTGGAGCCCAGCACACAGCACCCAGCAGCCCCAGCACCAGGACATGACAAGAAGCCAGTCCCCGCAGTGCCCAACAACCCACGACTCAGCAACGGAACATGCCTAGCACCAGGCACCACCAATGTGTAGCAAGGAGTGCTAGGTGTGGTGGATATGGCACATTTGGGGTGCTGGAGCTGGCTGGGTGTTGGGCAGCTGAGAAGGGTCTCTCAAGGGAAGGTGAGAGCCACCAACATCTTTCAGTCCTGCCTGTTAGTTTATGGGAGCCCGAAGAGGGGATCGACTGCTTTGCAGTTGGGCTGTGGTAAGGTTGCTGGTTGGGTGGTAGAGCGAAAGCAGCTCCCTCGGAAAGGGCTGCCACGAAAGGCAAGAGCCAGAAACAGCTTTCAATCCTGGTTCTTTCTGTGTTGGAGCGCCCTCTGGTGGGAAGCCGTTTACGAAATGGGCTCGAGAGATGGTAAGGCAAAGGTTGATATTTAGGTTTGAGAATAAGGGAGAGGGGTGGTGGGACCGGGAAGGGTCCCGTGGTGGGTCCATGTGGTGGGTGGCGTTAACTAATGCAGAAGGATCTCGTTATCTACGCAGAACCTCAAACTATCCCTTATCCTCCTCAGAGGCAAGCTCCGAAACGGCCACCCACCTCCTCCGGCTCAGGCACAGAAATAGCCAGGAATCAAGGACGATGCTGGCCCTCACGATCTCTTGGCAGCCACTTCTCAGCCCCATCAACACCGTGGCACTGTACCTCTGCTCGCACCTAACAGCGACCTATCCCTTACCCTCATCAGGGCCAAGCTCCGAAGTGGCCACCCACCACATGGAGCTAGGCACTGAAGTAGCTAGGAACCAAGGCGGATGCTGGCCCTCACGGTCCCTTGGCAGCCCCTTCTCAGCCCCACCAACACCGGGGCTCTGTCGCTGTTTTCCCACTTATCCTCGACATATCTCTGACGCTCACCAGGGCCACCTCCGAAGCGGCCACCCTCCACATGGAGCTTGGCACTAAAGTAGCCAGGAAACAAGGTTGATGCTGGCTCTCACGATCACTTCGCAGCCCCTTCTCAGCCGCACCAATGCCGGGGCTCTGTCTCTGTTCATCCACCTTACCTCAACCTAGCCCAGACCCTCATCAGGGCCAAGCTCCGAAGCGGCCACCCTCCACGTGGAGCTTGGCACTAAGGTAACCAGAAATCCAGCTTGATGCTGGCCCCCACCTTCCCTTGGTAGCCCCACCAAAACCGGGGCTCTGTCTCTGTTCTCCACCTTATCCTCGATATATCCCTTACCCTCATTGGAGCCAAGCTCCGAAGAGGCCACCCTCCACATGGGGCTCAGGCACTGAGATAGCCAGGAACCAAGGCTGATGGTGGCCCTCACCTTCCATTTGTAATCCCTAGGCAGCCCCACCAACACCGTGGCTCTGTGCCTGTTCTCCCACCTAACCTCAACCTAGCCCTGACCCTCATCAGGGCCAAGCTCCGAAGTGGCCACCGACCACATGGAGCTTGGCACTGAAGTAGGCAGGAAGCAAGGCTGAGGCTGGCCCTCACGGGCTCTTGGCAGCTCCTTCTCAGGCCCACCAACACCGGGGCTCTGTGTCTCTGCTCGCACCTAAAATCGACCTATCCCTGACCCTCATCGGAGCCAAGCTCCGAAGCGACCACTCCCCACGTGGGGCTTAGGTACTGAAGTAGCCTGGAATCAAGGTTGATGCTGGCCCTCACGATCTCTTTGCAGCCCCTTCTCAGCCCCACCAATACCGGGGCTCTGTAGCTGTTCTCCCACTTAGCCTCAACAGATCCCTTACCCTCATCAGGGCAAAGCGCCGCAGCGGCCACACTCCACATGGGGCTTGGCACTGAGATAGCCAGGAATCAAGGGTGGTGCTGGCCCTCACCTTCCATTTGCAGTCCCTAGGCAAGCCCACCAACAGCGGGGCTCTGTGCCTGTTCTCCCTCCTAACCTCAACCAAGCCGAGACCCTCATCAGGGCCAAGCTCCAAAGTGGCCACCGGCCACATGGAGCTAGGCACTGAAATAGCCAGGAACCAAGGCTGATGCTGGCCCTCACGGGCTCTTGGCAGCCCCTTCTCAGCCCCACCAACACCGGGGCTCTGTGCCTGTTCTCCCACCTAACCTCAACCGAGCCCTGACCCTCATCAGGGCCAAGCTCCGAAGCGGCCACCCTCCACGTGGAGCTTGGCGCTAAGGTAACCAGAAATCCAGCTTGATGCTAGCCCTCACCTTCCCTTGGTAGCCCCACCAAAACCGGGGCTCTGTCTCTGTTCTCCACCTTATCCTCGACATATCCCTTACCCTCATCGGAGCCAAGCTCCGAAGAGACCACTCCCCACGTGGGGCTTAGGTACTGAAGTAGCCTGGAATCAAGGTTGATGCTGGCCCTCACGATCTCTTTGCAGCCCCTTCTCAGCCCCACCAACACCGGGGCTCTGTGCCTGTTCTCCCACCTAACCTCAACCGAGCCCTGACCCTCATCAGGGCCAAGCTCCGAAGCGGCCACCATCCACGTGGAGCTTGGCACTAAGGTAACCAGAAATCCAGCTTGATTTTAGCCCTCACCTTCCCTTGGTAGCCCCTTCTCAGCCCCACCAACACCGGGGCTCTGTGCCTGTTCTCCCTCCTAACCTCAACCTAGCCGAGACCCTCATCAGGGCCAAGCTCCGAAGTGGCCACCGGCCACATGGAGCTAGGCACTGAAGTAGCCAGGAACCAAGGCTGATGCTGGCCCTCACGGTCCCTTGGCAGCCCCTTCTCAGCCCCACCAACACCGGGGCTCTGTGCCTGTTCTCCCACCTAACCTCAACCGAGCCCTGACCCTCATCAGGGCCAAGCTCCGAAGCGGCCACCCTCCACGTGGAGCTTGGCACTAAGGTAACCAGAAATCCAGCTTGATGCTAGCCCTCACCTTCCCTTGGTAGCCCCACCAAAACCGGGGCTCTGTCTCTGTTCTCCACCTTATCCTCGACATATCCCTTCCCCTCATCGGAGCCAAGCTCCGACCAGGCCACCCTCAACATGGGGCTCAGGCACTGAAGGGCAGCCCCGTCTCAGCCCCACTAATACCGGGGCTCTGTGTCTCTGCTCACACCTAACAGCAACGTATCCCTTACCCTCATCGGAGCCAAGCTCCGAAGAGACCCCTCCCCACGTGGGGCTTAGGTACTGAAGTAGCCTGGAATCAAGGTTGATGCTGGCCCTTACGATCTCTTTGCAGCCCCTTCTCAGCCTCACCAATACCAGGGCTCTGTAGCTGTTCTCCCACTTAGCCTCGACAGATCCCTTACCCTCATCAGGGCAAAGCGCCGCAGCGGCCACACTCCACATGGGGCTTGGCACTGAGATAGCCAGGAATCAAGGGTGGTGCTGGCCCTCACCTTCCATTTGCAGTCCCTAGGCAAGCCCACCAACACCGGGGCTCTGTGCCTGTTCTCCCTCCTAACCTCAACCTAGCCGAGACCCTCATCAGGGCCAAGCTCCGAAGTGGCCACCGGCCACATGGAGCTAGGCACTGAAGTAGCCAGGAACCAAGGCTGATGCTGGCCCTCACGGGCTCTTGGCAGCCCCTTCTCAGCCCCACCAACACCGGGGCTCTGTACCTGTTCTCCCACCTAACCTCAACCTAGCCCTGACCCTCATCAGGGCCAACCTCCGAAGCGGCCACCCTCCACGTGGAGCTTGGCACTAAGGTAACCAGAAATCCAGCTTGATGCTGGCCCTCACCTTCCCTTGGTAGCCCCACCAAAACCGGGGCTCTGTCTCTGTTCTCCACCTTATCCTCGACATATCCCTTACCCTCATCGGGGCCAAGCTCCGAAGCGACCACTCCCCACGTGCGGCTTAGGTACTGAAGTAGCCTGGAATCAAGGTTGATGCTGGCCCTCACGATCACTGCGCAGCCCCTTCTCAGCCCCACCAACACCGGGGCTCTGTGCCTGTCCTCCCACCTAACCTCAACCGAGCCATGACCCTCATCAGGGCCAAGCTCCGAAGCGGCCACCATCCACGTGGAGCTTGGCACTAAGGTAACCAGAAATCCAGCTTGATTTTAGCCCTCACCTTCCCTTGGTAGCCCCTTCTCAGCCCCACCAACACCGGGGCTCTGTGCCTGTTCTCCCTCCTAACCTCAACCTAGCCGAGACCCTCATCAGGGCCAAGCTCCAAAGCGGCCACCCTCCACGTGGAGTTTGGCACTAAGGTAACCAGAAATCCAGCTTGATGCTGGCCCTCACCTTCCCTTGGTAGCCCCACCAAAACCGGGGCTCTGTCTCTGTTCTCCACCTTATCCTCGACATATCCCTTCCCCTCATCGGAGCCAAGCTCCGAGGAGGCCACCCTCAACATGGGGCTCAGGCACTGAAGGGCAGCCCCGTCTCATCCCCACTAATACCGGGGCTCTGTGTCTCTGCTCGCACCTAACAGCAACGTATCCCTTACCCTCATCGGAGCCAAGCTCCGAAGAGACCACTCCCCACGTGGGGCTTAGGTACTGAAGTAGCCTGGAATCAAGGTTGATGCTGGCCCTTACGATCTCTTTGCAGCCCCTTCTCAGCCCCACCAATACCAGGGCTCTGTAGCTGTTCTCCTACTTAGCCTCGACAGATCCCTTACCCTCATCAGGGCAAAGCGCCGCAGCGGCCACACTCCACATGGGGCTTGGCACTGAGATAGCCAGGAATCAAGGGTGGTGCTGGCCCTCACCTTCCATTTGCAGTCCCTAGGCAAGCCCACCAACACCGGGGCTCTGTGCCTGTTCTCCCTCCTAACCTCAACCTAGCCGAGACCCTCATCAGGGCCAAGCTCCGAAGTGGCCACCGGCCACATGGAGCTAGGCACTGAAGTAGCCAGGAACCAAGGCTGATGCTGGCCCTCACGGTCCCTTGGCAGCCCCTTCTCAGCCCCACCAACACCGGGGCTCTGTACCTGTTCTCCCACCTAACCTCAACCTAGCCCTGACCCTCATCAGGGCCAAGCTCCGAAGCGGCCACCCTCCACGTGGAGCTTGGCACTAAGGTAACCAGAAATCCAGCTTGATGCTGGCCCTCACCTTCCCTTGGTAGCCCCACCAAAACCGGGGCTCTGTCTCTGTTCTCCACCTTATCCTCGACATATCCCTTACCCTCATCGGAGCCAAGCTCCGAAGCGACCACTCCCCACGTGCGGCTTAGGTACTGAAGTAGCCTGGAATCAAGGTTGATGCTGGCCCTCACGATCACTGCGCAGCCCCTTCTCAGCCCCACCAACACCGGGGCTCTGTGCCTGTCCTCCCACCTAACCTCAACCGAGCCATGACCCTCATCAGGGCCAAGCTCCGAAGCGGCCACCATCCACGTGGAGCTTGGCACTAAGGTAACCAGAAATCCAGCTTGATTTTAGCCCTCACCTTCCCTTGGTAGCCCCTTCTCAGCCCCACCAACACCGGGGCTCTGTGCCTGTTCTCCCTCCTAACCTCAACCTAGCCGAGACCCTCATCAGGGCCAAGCTCCGAAGTGGCCACCGGCCACATGGAGCTAGGCACTGAAGTAGCCAGGAACCAAGGCTGATGCTGGCCCTCACGGTCCCTTGGCAGCCCCTTCTCAGCCCCACCAACACCGGGGCTCTGTGCCTGTTCTCCCACCTAACCTCAACCGAGCCCAGACCCTCATCAGGGCCAAGCTCCGAAGCGGCCACCCTCCACGTGGAGCTTGGCACTAAGGTAACCAGAAATCCAGCTTGATGCTGGCCCTCACCTTCCCTTGGTAGCCCCACCAAAACCGGGGCTCTGTCTCTGTTCTCCACCTTATCCTCGACATATCCCTTCCCCTCATCGGAGCCAAGCTCCGAGGAGGCCACCCTCAACATGGGGCTCAGGCACTGAAGGGCAGCCCCGTCTCAGCCCCACTAATACCGGGGCTCTGTGTCTCTGCTCGCACCTAACAGCAACGTATCCCTTACCCTCATCGGAGCCAAGCTCCGAAGAGACCACTCCCCACGTGGGGCTTATGTACTGAAGTAGCCTGGAATCAAGGTTGATGCTGGCCCTTACGATCTCTTTGCAGCCCCTTCTCAGCCCCACCAATACCAGGGCTCTGTAGCTGTTCTCCTACTTAGCCTCGACAGATCCCTTACCCTCATCAGGGCAAAGCGCCGCAGCGGCCACACTCCACATGGGGCTTGGCACTGAGATAGCCAGGAATCAAGGGTGGTGCTGGCCCTCACCTTCCATTTGCAGTCCCTAGGCAAGCCCACCAACACCGGGGCTCTGTGCCTGTTCTCCCTCCTAACCTCAACCAAGCCGAGACCCTCATCAGGGCCAAGCTCCGAAGTGGCCACCGGCCACATGGAGCTAGGCACTGAAGTAGCCAGGAACCAAGGCTGATGCTGGCCCTCACGGTCCCTTGGCAGCCCCTTCTCAGCCCCACCAACACCGGGGCTCTGTGCCTGTTCTCCCACCTAACCTCAACCGAGCCCTGACCCTCATCAGGGCCAAGCTCCGAAGCGGCCACCCTCCACGTGGAGCTTGGCACTAAGGTAACCAGAAATCCAGCTTGATTTTAGCCCTCACCTTCCCTTGGCAGCCGCTTCTCGGCCCCACCAACACCGGGACTCTGTGCCTGTTCTCCCTCCTAACCTCAACCTAGCCGAGACCCTCATCAGGGCCAAGCTCCGAAGTGGCCACCGGCCACATGGAGCTAGGCACTGAAGTAGCCAGGAACCAAGGCTGATGCTGGCCCTCACGGTCCCTTGGCAGCCCCTTCTCAGCCCCACCAACACCGGGGCTCTGTACCTGTTCTCCCACCTAACCTCAACCTAGCCCTGACCCTCATCAGGGCCAAGCTCCGAAGCGGCCACCCTCCATGTGGAGCTTGGCACTAAGGTAACCAGAAATCCAGCTTGATTTTAGCCCTCACCTTCCCTTGGTAGCCCCACCAACACCGGGGCTCTGTCTCTGTTCTCCACCTTATCCTCGACATATCCCTTACCCTCATCAGGGCCAAGCTCCGAAGTGGCCACCGGCCACATGGAGCTAGGCACTGAAGTAGCCAGGAACCAAGGCTGATGCTGGCCCTCACGGTCCCTTGGCCGGCCCTTCTCAGCCCCACCAACACTGGGGCTCTGTGCCTGTTCTCCCACCTAACCTCAACCGAGCCCTGACCCTCATCAGGGCCAAGCTCCGAAGCGGCCACCCTCCACGTGGAGCTTGGCACTAAGGTAACCAGAAATCCAGCTTGATGCTAGCCCTCACCTTCCCTTGGTAGCGCCACCAAAACCGGGGCTCTGTCTCTGTTCTCCACCTTATCCTCGACATATCCCTTACCCTCATCGGGGCCAAGCTCCGAAGCGACCACTCCCCACGTGGGTTTTAGGTACTGAAGTAGCCTGGAATCAAGTTTGATGCTGGCCCTCACGGTCCCTTGGCAGGCCCTTCTCAGCCCCACCAACACCGGGGCTCTGTGCCTGTTCTCCCACCTAACCTCAACCGAGCCCTGACCCTCATCAGGGCCAAGCTCCGAAGCGGCCACCCTCCACGTGGAGCTTGGCACTAAGGTAACCAGAAATCCAGCTTGATTTTAGCCCTCACCTTCCCTTGGTAGCCCCTTCTCAGCCCCACCAACACCGGGGCTCTGTGCCTGTTCTCCCTCCTAACCTCAACCTAGCCGAGACCCTCATCAGGGCCAAGCTCCGAAGTGGCCACCGGGCACATGGAGCTAGGCACTGAAGTAGCCAGGAACCAAGGCTGATGCTGGCCCTCACGGTCCCTTGGCAGCCCCTTCTCAGCCCCACCAACACCGGGGCTCTGTGCCTGTTCTCCCACCTAACCTCAACCGAGCCCTGACCCTCATCAGGGCCAAGCTCCGAAGCGGCCACCCTCCACGTGGAGCTTGGCACTAAGGTAACCAGAAATCCAGCTTGATGCTAGCCCTCACCTTCCCTTGGTAGCCCCACGAAAACCGGGGCTCTGTCTCTGTTCTCCACCTTATCCTCGGCATATCCCTTACCCTCATCGGGGCCAAGCTCCGATGTGGCCACCGGCCACATGGAGCTAGGCACTGAAATAACCAGGAACCAAGGCTGATGCTGGCCCTCACGGCCACGCTCCGAAGAGGCCACCCTCGACATGGGGCTCTGTCTCTAAAGTAGCCAGGAACCAAGGTTGATGGTGGCCCTCACCTTCCATTTGCAGTCCCTAGGCAGCCCCACCAATACCGGGGCTCTGTGCCTGTTCTCCCACTTAACGTCAACCTAGCCCTGACCCTCATCAGGGCCAAGCTCCGAAGTGACCACCGTCCACATGGGGCTTGGCACTGAAGTAGCCAGGAACCAAGGCTGATGCTGGCCCTCACGGGCTCTTGGCAGCTCCTTCTCAGGCCCACCAACACCGGGGCTCTGTGTCTCTGCTTCACGTAACATCGACCTATCCCTGACCCTCATCGGAGCCAAGCTCCGAAGCGACCGCTCCCCACGTGGGGCTTAGGTACTGAAGTAGCCTGGAACCAAGGTTGATGCTGGCCCTCACGATCTCTTGGCAGCTCCTTCTCAGCCCCACCAACACCGTGTTTCTGTGCCTGTTCTCCCACCTAACCTCAAGCTAGCCCTGACCCTCATCAGGGCAAAGCTTCGAAGGGGCCACACTCCACATGGGGCTTGGCATTGAGATAGCCAGGAATCAAGGCTGATGCCGGACCTCGCCTTCCGTTTGCAGTCCGTAGGCAGCCCCACCAATACCGGCGCTCTGTGTCTATTCCCCCAGTTATCCTCGACATATATCTTCTCCTCATCAGGGCCAAGCTCCGAAGCGGCCACCCACCACGTGGGGCTCTGGGGCAGACGTGGCCAGGAATGAAGGCTGATGCTGGCCCTCACGATCTCTTGTCAGCCCCTCCTCAGCCCCACCAACCCCTGCCCCCTTCTCTTTGGTCTCCCACCTAAGCATCAACCTACATCTTACCTTCAGCAGAGCCAGGCTCTGAAACGTCTACCCACCAGATGGCGCTCCAACACAGAGGGAACCTGTGTTCGTTGCACTCGCCTGCCCCGGCAGCCCTTTGAGGTCCCCACCACCACCGGGGCTAGGCGCTTGCCGTAGCACTCAACCGTCAACCTTGCCGCAGCCCAACTGCA
This sequence comes from Calonectris borealis, assembly GCF_964195595.1. NCBI lineage: Eukaryota > Metazoa > Chordata > Aves > Procellariiformes > Procellariidae > Calonectris > Calonectris borealis. The sequence continues at coordinate 190,369 of NW_027441494.1, read as the reverse complement.
AAGCAGACAAGCGCCCCGTCGAGCTCCCACACACGTTTTGCCACGACTGAAATATGTTCGCAGCGCTCACCTTCCCTTTACAGCCCCTTCTCAGCTGCCCAGCACCCAGCCATCTCCAGCACCGCAAATGCGCAACATCCAGCACACCTAGCACCCCTTGGGATCTTTGGCAGTGCTTGGTGCTGGGCATGTGTCGGTGCTGGGTCGTGGGGGTACTGTGTGCTAGGCCCTGAGTGGAGTGGGTTCTGGACAGGTCTGGGTGCTGCGGTTGCTGGGTGTTGGGCATATCTGGGTGCTCGCCATGTCCCTGTGCTGGGCACTGGGAGGATTTGGTGCTGGGAATGGGCAGGCGATGATCGTGCCTGGGTGGTGGATGCGGGCTACAGGCAGTGCTGGGCGCTGGGTGCTGGTCATTGGGGGTACTGGGTTCTAGGCACTGGGCATGCGGGGTGCTGGACATCTCTGGGTGCTGAGCATGTCCAAGTGATGGGTCCGGGGCACTGGGACTGCTGGGCAGTGGGGGTGCTGGGGACTATGCATATCAGGGTGCTGGGCATGCCTGTGTACTGAGTGCTTGGCGCTGGGTTCTGGATGCTGGCTGGTGGGCATTGTCTGTGTGCTGGTTATTGGGCACTGGCGGTGGTAGGCATGGGAGTGCTTGTTGCTGGGCATTTTCTGATCCTGGCTGTTGGGGGCGCTGAGCACTGGGCATGTCTGGGTGATGGATGGAGGGAGTTTTGGGTGCTGGGCACTAGGGGTGCTGGCTAGTGGGTATGTCCGTGTGCTGGGTATGTCCATATGCCGGATGCTGTGCGCTGGGGACGCTGGGCACTGGGGTTAGTGGGTGCTGTGCACTGGGGTTGCTGGGTGCTGGGCAGCGCGACTGCTGGGGGCTGGGAGTGCTGGGTACTATGCATAAGCGGGTGCAGGGTATGTCTTGCTGCTGGATGGTGGGTTCTGGGGCTACTGGGAGCTGGGGGTATTGGGTGCTGGGCACTGGGGTTGCTGGGTGCTAAGTCCTGTGGGTGCTGGTTGCTGGGCCCTGGGAGTGCTGGGTACTATGCATAAGCGGGTGCAGGGTATGTCTTGCTGCTGGGTGCTGGGGGTATTGGGTGTTGGCCACTGGGGTGTTGGGTGCTGGGCATGTCCTCGTCCTTGGCATGACTGATGCTGGGCACTGGGGGTACTGGCTGCTGGGAGCTAGGGGTGCTGGCTTTGGGCATTTCAGTTGCTGGACATGACCAGGTGCTGGGCGTCTCCAGGTGCTGGGCATGTGCGGATGCTGTGTGCTCGGCACTTGGGGTTCTGGGTGGTCGGCGGTGAGGGTGCTGGACGCTGGGGATGCTGGCTGTTGCGGTGCTGGGTGCTGGGCACTGGGGCTGCTGAGTGGTGGGCATGTCCAGGTGCTGTTTGTTGGCGGTTGGGGTGCTGGGTTGTGCGCCTGTCCAGGAGTTAGTGCTGGGCCCTGGGGGTGCTGTGTATGTCCGAGTGCTGGGCATGTCCGGATGCTGGGTAAACGGGTTTTTGGGCTGTGGGGGTGTTGGGTATGCTGGTTTCTGGGCACTGGGGAGGTGCTGGCTGCGAGACCTGTATGGTGGTGGGTGTTTGGTGTACTGGGTGCAGGGCGCTGGGCGTGCTGGGTGCTGGGCATGTCCGGGTGCTACGTGCTGATCACTGGGGATGTTGGGGGCTGGTTTGCTGTGTTCTGGTGTGTAGCGTGCTGGGCATGTTTGGGTGCTGGGCATGTCCAGGTGCTGGGTACTGGGCGCTGGGGGTGGTGGTCCCTGGGGGTGCTGTGTGCTGGGCATGTCCGGGGGGTGGGTTGGGCAGTGGGGTTGCTGGGTGCTGGGAATGTGCGGGTGCTGGGGGCTGGGCCCTGAGGTTGATGGGGGCTGGGCACTCGGGTTGCTGGGTGCTGGCTGGTGCGGTTGCGGGGCCCTGGTGTTGCTGGGTACTATGCATAACTGAGTGCAGGGTATCTCTTGGTGCTGGAGGTACTGGGTGCTGGGCATATCCGGTGCTGGGCCTGTGCTCTGGAGTTGCTGGGTTCTGTGCTCTGGGGGTGCTTGTTTCTTGGCACGTGCGTGTGCTGTGTGCTCTTCCCTGGTTGTGCTGGGTATGTGTGGGTGTTGGGCAGTGTGGGTGCTGTGTGGTGGGCGCTGGGCATGTCTGGGTGCTGGGTGATGGGCACTGGAGGTTCTGGGCGATGGGGAGCAGGGAAGCTGCCTGCTAGGCATGTCTGAGTGCTGGGCATGTCCGGGTGCTGGGTACTGTGCGCTGGCAGTGGTGGGCGGTGGTGGTGCTGGGTGCTGGGCATGTCCGGGTGCTAGGCAATGGCGGTGCTGGGTGCTTGGCGCTGGGGGTGATGGTCTTTGGGTGTGCTGGGTGCTGGGCATGTCCCTGTGCTGGGTGGTGGGGGTGCTGGGCATGTGCGGGTGTTGGTTGCCGGGCCCTGGGTGTACTGGGTGCTGGACGCTGGGGTGGTTGGTTTCTGGGCGCTGGGGCTGCTGGGTTCTGTGCCCCTGTGTTGCTGGGTGCTAAGCATGTCCGGGTGCTGGCCATGTCTAAGTGCAGCGTGCTGGGCACTGGGTGCTGGGGGGTGGGGGTGCTGGATGCTGAGTGTTGGGTATGCTGGTTTCCGGGCACTGGGCGGAAGTGTGTGAGACCTGTGGGGGTGTTGTATGGTGGGTGTTTGGGGTGCTGAGTGCTGCAGGTGCTGGGCATGTCCAGGTGCTATGTGCTGATCACTGGGGTTCTTGGGGGCTGGTTTGCTGTGTTCTGGTGTGTTGGGCGCTGGGCATGTTTGTCTGGGTGCTGGGCATGTCTGGGTGCTGGGTACTGGGAACTGGCAGTGCGGGGCGGTGCGGGTGCTGTGTGCTGGGCATGTCGGGGTGCTGGGTGCTGGGCAGTGGGAGTGCTGGGTGCTAGGTACTGGGGGTGCTGGGCCTTGGCATTGCTGGCTACTATACATAACTGAGTGCAGGGTATGTCTTGGTGCTGGATGCTTGGTGCTGGAGGTCCCGGGTGCTGGGCATATGCAGTGCTGGGTGTTGGGCATATGCGGTGCTGGGTGGCTGTGCTGGGGTTGCTGGGTGCTGTGCTGTGAGGGTGCTGGATTCCTGGCATGTGCGTGTACTGTGTGCTGGGCCCTGGTTGTGCTGGGTATGTGTGGGTGCTGGGTGTTGGGCACTGGGGGAGGGTGGTGCTAGGTGCTGGGCATGTCCAGGTGCTGAGCAATGGTGGTGCTGGGTGCTTGGCGCTGGGGGTGGTGGTACCTGGGGCTGCTGTGTGCTGGGCACGTCGGGGTGCTGGGTTTTGGGCGGTGGGGGTGCTGGGTGCTGGGCGTGTGCGTGTGTTGGTTGCTGGACCCTGGCGTGCTGGGCGCTGGGGCTATCGGTTACCGGGTGCTGGGGGTGCTGGGTTCAATGCAGCGTATGCAGGTCCTGGGCAGTGGGTGTGCTGGAAGCTGGGTGTTGGGTATGCTGGTTCCTGCCACTGCGGGTGCTGGGTGTGAGACTTGTGGGCGTGCTGGATGGTGGGTGTTTGGTGTGCACCCTCACTGCCCACCACCCAGAATCCCAAGTGCCGAGCACACAGCATCCGGACGTGCCCAGCACCTGCACACGCCCAGCACCCACAAGACCCAACAACCAGCACTGGTCATGACCAGTACCTGGAAATGCCCACAGCCAGCACCCCTAGCTCCCCACACCCAGCACTCCCAGGGCCCAGCATGAATTCCCGGACATGCGCACAACCCAGCACACCCACCGCCAACACACAGCATCGAGACATGCCCAGCAGCCCCAGTGCCCAGCATCCACCAGCAAGACATACCCTGCACCCAGTTATGCATGGTATCCAGCACTCCCAGGGCCCAGCAACCAGTAGCCCCAGTACCTCGGCTCGCTTCTGTAATTCTACACAATGAAGACTTGTGGCTTAGAAGTTAGGGAACTAGCAGGTGTGGTGTTTGCAAGTGTGTAGAATTGTAGTCTAAATCGTGTCTCCTGGAAGCAGTGTTAGACTCTAGTGAAGAGTAACCTTGGAAACGAGAACCGTAAACAAAGGTAGTCCAGACGTGGCTCGGAGACAAACCTCGACCTTATAAGGAAAGAAAGGAACAGGTTCACAAAGAGTTCACGACCCCGCCGACCACCACAGACCACCCGAGACCCTCAAGGAGACCCTAAAGGTTTTAGTGCGCATGTGTCTAGGATGATGTAATATTATAATCGGTTCTCGGAAATTTAAGGAATATGTAAAAGAGAAACTGAAAATATGTATGAGAAGCATGGATACAAACAGAAAGGTGATTAGACCTGGTGTGCTTCATTTGTGGCGAGTCCACCGAGCACCCAGGCCTGAATAAAACAATCTCTCTCCTGAGCGTGTGGAATTGGTTCCTTCCACGCCGGGCACGAATCCGCTTTTCGGACAACACCTAGCCCCCAGCACCCGCACCAGCAGCACCAGCAAGCCCAGTGCCCAGCACGCAGCAACCTCAGGGCCCAGCACCCAGCCGTGCCCGCCACCCGGACATGCCCAGCACCCAGCAACCCCAGTGCACAACACCCAGCACCCCCAGCGCCCAGAAACCAACACACGCACACACCCAGCACGCCCACCGCCCAAAACCCAGCAGCCCAACATGCCCAGCACACAGCACCACCACCGCCACCACCCCCACTGCCCAGTACCCAGCACCCACACATGCCCAGCACCCAGACATGCCCAGCACACAGCACCAGCACCGCCCACCACCCCCACTGCCCAGTACCCAGCACCCACACATGCCCAGCACTCAGACATGCCCAGCAGGCAGCTTCTCTGCTGCCCACCGCCCAGCATCCCGACCGCCCAGCGCCCAGACATGCCCAGGCCCCGCCACACAGCACCCACACTGCCCAACACCCAGCACCCACACATACCCGGCACAACCAGGGCCCAGCACACAGCATACGCACATGTCAGGAATCCAGCACCCTCACAGCACAGCACCCAGCAACCCCAGCACAGCCACCCAGCACCGCATATGCCCAGCACCTAGCACCGCATATGCCCAACACCCAGCACCCGGTACCTCCAGTACCCAGCATCCAGCACCAAGACATACCCTGCACTCAGTTATGCAGAGTACCTAGCAATACCGGGCCCAGCACCCCAGTACCTAGCACCCAACACTCCCACTGCCCAACACCCACCTCCCGGACGTGCCCAGCACACAGCACCCCCACTGCCCCACACAGCCAGCGCCCAGTACCCAGCACCCAGACATGGCCAGCACCCAAACATGCCCAGCACTCAACACACCACTGCCCAGATCCCAGCAAACCAGCCCCCAACATCTCCAGTGATCAGCACATAGCACCCGGACATGCCCAGCACCCAGCACCCGCAGCGCTCAGCATCCACCACCCCCAGTGCTCTGTACTCAGCACACCAAACACCTACCATCCAGCACGCCCACACGTCTCACACCCAGCATCCCCAGTGCCCAGCAACCAGCATACCCAACACCCACCATCCATCACCCCCACACGTCTCACACCCATGACCCCCAGTGCTCTGTACTCAGCACACCAAACACCCACCATCCAGCACCCCCACACGTCTCACACCCAGCACCCCCAGTGCGCAGTACCCCGCACCCAGACATGCCCAGCACCCGGACATACACAGCACTCAGCACTGTCCTGCTTCCGGCTGGGACAGAGTTAACTTTCTTCCCAGTAGCTTGGGGGGTGTGCTGGCTTTTGGGTTTGGTGTGAGAGGAGCGTTGATGGCCCCTTAATGCTTTGGCTGTTGCTGGGCGGTGCTTGCACCGGGAGACTTTTGTTCTCTCTTTTCGGCCTCCCACAGGAAGCTCGGGGGGGGGTGGGGGGTGGCGGGGGGGGGGGGGAGTACAGCCGGGGTAGTTGACCTAGCTGGCCAATGGGGTATTCTATAGCATGTGACATCCTGCTCAGTATAAAACATGGGAGGGGGCGGGGGAGGGAAACGACTCTCCCCCCCCTCCCCCCGCCCCAGTCCATGACACGCGGTCGGCAGCGGTGAGCAGTTGCATTGTGCATTGCCTGCTTTGTATCGTCTGTTGTTGTTGTTGTTCTCATTGTTATTATTACTGTTCTACTTCATTTTATTTCAACCATTAAACTGTTTTTATCTCAACCCGGGAGTTTTCCTACTTGTGCCCTCCCGATTCTCTCCCCCATCCCACGGGGTGGGGGGGGGGGAGAGCCAGCGGCTGCGTGGGGTTTTTTTGCAGGCTGGGGTTAAACCACGACATGCACCCATCGTACCCTCCACCCAGCACCCCCAGGGCCCAGCACTCATTCCCAGACATGCGCACAACCTAGCACACCCACCGCCAACACACAGCCCCTGGACATGCCCAGCACCCAGCAGCCCCACTGCCCAGCACCGCATTGCCCAGCATCCCCAGCGCCCAGCACCCTCACTGCCCACCACCCAGAACAACAAGTGCCGAGCACACAGCATCCGGACATGCCCAGCACCGGGCACACCCAGCACCCACAAGACCCAGCACCCGGTCATGACCAGCAACTGGAAATGCCCACAGCCAGCACCTCTAGCTCCCAGCAGCCATCAACCCCAGTGCCTAGCACTCAGCACCCAGTCCTGCCAAGCACCCAACACCCCGGTGCTCAGCACCCTGCACCCGGTCGTGTCCAGGGCCCACCACACAGCACCCACACTGCCCAACACCCAGCACCCACACATACCCGGCACAACCAGGGCCCAGCACACAGCCCACACACATGCCAGGAATCCAGCATCCCCAGAGCACAGCACCCAGCAACCCCAGCACAGCCACCCAGCACCGCATATGCCCAGCATGAAGCACCGCATATGCCCACAACCCAGCACCCAGTACCTCCAGCACCAGGCATCCAGCACCAAGACATACCCTGCACTCAGTTATGCAGAGTACCTAGCAATACCGGGCCCAGCACCCCAGTACCTAGCACCCAACACTCCCACTGCCCAACACCCACCTCCCGGACATGCCCAGCACACAGCACCCCCACCGCCAGCGCCCAGTATGCAGCACCCAGAAATGCCCAGCACCCAAACATGCCCAGCACTCAACACACCGCTGCCCAGATCCCAGCAAACCAGCCCCCAACATCGCCAGTGATCAGCACATAGCACCCGGAATGCCCAGCACCCGCAGCGCTCAGCACCCAGCACCCCCAGTGCCCAGCAGCCAGCACCGCAGCAACCAGCATCCCCAGCGCCCAGCACCCGGTCATGCCAAGCACCTGGACATGCCCAGCACCAAGCACGCCTGTGCCCAGCACACAATATCCCCAGCACCCAGTAGCCCCAGCACCCAGCAGCAAGAGATACCCTGCACCCGCTTACCCATAGTACCCACAGCGCTCAGCAGCCACCATCCCCAGTGCTCTGTACTCAGCACACCAAACACCCACCATCCAGCACCCCCACACGTCTCACACCCAGCACCCCCAGTGCGCAGTACCCCGCACCCAGACATGCCCAGCACCCGGACATACACAGCACTCAGCACTGTCCTGCTTCCGGCTGGGACAGAGTTAACTTTCTTCCCAGTAGCTTGGGGGTGTGCTGGCTTTTGGGTTTGGTGTGAGAGGAGCGTTGATGGCCCCTTAATGCTTTGGCTGTTGCTGGGCGGTGCTTGCACCGGGAGACTTTTGTTCTCTCTTTTCGGCCTCCCACAGGAAGCTCGGGGGGGGGTGGGGGGTGGCGGGGGGGTGGGGAGCACAGCCGGGGTAGTTGACCTAGCTGGCCAATGGGGTATTCTATAGCATGTGACATCCTGCTCAGTATAAAACATGGGAGGGGGCGGGGGAGGGAAACGACTCTCCCCCCCCCCCGCCCCAGTTCATGACACGCGGTCGGCAGCGGTGAACAGTTGCATTGTGCATTGCCTGCTTTGTATCGTCTGTTGTTGTTGTTGTTCTCATTGTTATTATTACTGTTCTACTTCGTTTTATTTCAACCATTAAACTGTTTTTATCTCAACCCGGGAGTTTTCCTACTTGTGCCCTCCCGATTCTCTCCCCCATCCCACGGGGTGGGGGGGGGAGGAGAGCCAGTGGCTGCGTGGGGTTTTTTTGCAGGCTGGGGTTAAACCACGACATGCACCCATCATACCCTCCACCCAGCACCCCCAGGGCCCAGCACTCATTCTCGGACATGCGCACAACCTAGCACACCCACCACCAACACACAGCCCCTGGATATGCCCAGCACCCAGCAGCCCCACTGCCCAGCACCCCCAGCACCCAGCATCCCCAGCACCCAGCAGCAAGAGATACCCTGCACCCGCTTATGCATGGTACCCAGCACTCCCAGGGCCCAGCAACCAGCACCCCGAGTACTTAGCCTCCAGCACCCACACCAGTCAGCACCCAGCAAGGCCGGTACCCAGCAACCTCAGGGCCCAGAACCCAGCAGCCAGCCATTGCCCAGCACACAGACATGCCCAGCACCCAGCAACCCCAGTGCACACAACCCAGAAGCCCCAGCGCCCAGAAACCAACAGCCCCAGTGCCCAGCACTCCCAGGGCTCAGAAACCAACATTCGCATGCACCCAACACTCCAACCACCCAGCACGCGGACATGCCCAGCATGCAGCACCACCAGGGACCACCACCCCCAGCACCACGCACCCAGCACTACCACTGCCCAGCACCTGGACATGCCCAGCACCCAGATGTGCCCAGCAGGCAGCTTCCCTGCTGCCCACCGCCCAGCATCGCGACCGCCCAGCACCCCGACCGCCCAGCACCTGGACATGCCCAGGCCCCGCCACACAGCACCCACACTGCCCAATACCCAGCACCCACACATACCCAGCACAACCAGGGCCCAGCACACACACATGCCAGGTTAAACCATGACATGCACCCATCATACCCTCCACCCAGCACCCCCATGGCCCAGCGCTCATTCCCAGACATGCGCACAACCTAGCACACCCACCGCCAACACACAGCCCCTGGACATGCCCAGCACCCAGCAGTCCCAGTGCCCAGCACCCAGCAGCCCCAGCATCCAGCAGCAAGAGATACCCTGCACCTGCTTATGCATAATACCCAGCAGTCCCAGGGCCCAGCAACCAGCACTTAGCCCCCAGCACCCACACCAGCCAGCACCCAGCAAGGCCGGTGCCCAGCACCCAGCAACCTCAGGGCCCAGAACCCAGCAGCCAGCCATTGCCCAGCACCCAGACATGCCCAGCACCCAGCAACCCCAGTCCACACAACCCAGAAGCCCCAGTGCCCAGAAACCAACCACCCCAGTGTCCAGCACCCAGTACACCCAGGGCCCGGCAACCAACACCCGCACATGCCCAGCACCCCCACCACCCAGCACACCCAAAGACTATCATGCCCAGCGCCAAGCACCCAGCACCGCCATTGCCTAGCACCGGGACATGCCCAGCACCCAGTACCACCACCACCAGTGCACAGTACCAAGCACCCGGATATGCCCAGCACGGAGACATTCCTACCAGGCAGCTTCCCTGCTCCCCATCGCCCAGGACCTCCAGTGCCCATCACCCAGCACCGGGACATGCCCAGCGCCCACCACACAGCACCCATACTGCCCAACACCCAGCACCCACACATACCCAGCACAACCAGGGCACAGCACACGCACATGCCAGGAATCCAGCACCCTCGCAGCACAGCACCCAGCAAACCCAGAGCACACACCTAGCACCGGATATGGCCAGCACCGGATATGGCCAGCACCAAGACATACCCTGCACTCAGTTATGCATAGTACCAAGCAATGCCAGGGCCCAGCATCCCCAGTACTTAGCACCCAGCACTCCCACCGCCCAATACCCACCACCCGGACGTACCCAGCACCCCCACTGCCCGTGCCCAGCACCCAGACATGCCCAGCACCCAAACATGCCCAGCGCCCAACACACCAGAAAGCAGCAAACCAGCCCCCACCATCCCCAGTGATCTGCACATAGCACCCAGCACACGCTGCGCTCAGCACCCACCACCCACAGTGCCCAGAAACCAGCATACCCAATGCCCAGCATCCAGTACCACCACCACCCCAACTGCCCAGTACCCGCACGCGGATATGCCCAGCACCCGAACATACACAGTACCCCTAGGACCCAGCACTCAGAACTCCAGTGCACTGCACTGTCCTGCTTCCGGCTGGGACAGAGTTAACTTTCTTCCCAGTAGCTTGGGGGGTGTGCTGGCTTTTGGGTTTGGTGTGAGAGGAGCGTTGATGGCCCCTTAATGCTTTGACTGTTGCTGGGCGGTGCTTGCACCGGGAGACTTTTGTTCTCTCTTTTCGGCCTCCCACAGGAAGCTCGGGGGGGGGTGGGGGGGCGGGGGGATGGGGAGCACAGCCGGCGTAGTTGACCCAGCTGGCCAATGGGGTATTCTATAGCATGTGACATCCTGCTCAGTATAAAAAATGGGAGGGGGCGGGGAAGGGGGCTCTCCCCCCCCCCGTTCACGACACACGGTCGGCAGCGGTGAGCAGTTGCATTGTGCATTGCCTGCTTTGTATCGTCTGTTGTTGTTGTTCTCATTGTTATTATTACTGTTCTACTTCATTTTATTTCAATCATTAAACTGTTTTTATCTCAACCCGGGAGCTTTCCTACTTGTGCCCTCCCGATTCTCTCCCCAATCCCACGGGGTGGGGGGGGGGGAGGTGAGCCAGTGGCTGCGTGGGGTTTATTTGCAGGCTGGGGTTAAACCAACACATGCACCCATCATACCCTCCACCCAGCACTGCCAGGGCCCAGCACTCCCATGGCCCAGCACTGATTCCCACACATGCACACAACCCAGCACACGCACCACCAATGCACAGCACCTCGACATGCCCAGCAGCCCTGGAGCCCAGCACACAGCACACAGCAGCCCCAGCACCAGGACATGACAAGAAGCCAGTCCCCGCAGTGCCCAACAACCCACGACTCAGCAACGGAACATGCCTAGCACCAGGCACCACCAATGTGTAGCAAGGAGTGCTAGGTGTGGTGGATATGGCACATTTGGGGTGCTGGAGCTGGCTGGGTGTTGGGCAGCTGAGAAGGGTCTCTCAAGGGAAGGTGAGAGCCACCAACATCTTTCAGTCCTGCCTGTTAGTTTATGGGAGCCCGAAGAGGGGATCGACTGCTTTGCAGTTGGGCTGTGGTAAGGTTGCTGGTTGGGTGGTAGAGCGAGAGCAGCTCCCTCGGAAAGGGCTGCCACGAAAGGCAAGAGCCAGAAACAGCTTTCAATCCTGGTTCTTTCTGTGTTGGAGCGCCCTCTGGTGGGAAGCCGTTTACGAAATGGGCTCGAGAGATGGTAAGGCAAAGGTTGATATTTAGGTTTGAGAATAAGGGAGAGGGGTGGTGGGACCGGGAAGGGTCCCGTGGTGGGTCCATGTGGTGGGTGGCGTTAACTAATGCAGAAGGATCTCGTTATCTACGCAGAACCTCAAACTATCCCTTATCCTCCTCAGAGGCAAGCTCCGAAACGGCCACCCACCTCCTCCGGCTCAGGCACAGAAATAGCAAGGAATCAAGGACGATGCTGGCCCTCACGATCTCTTGGCAGCCACTTCTCAGCCCCATCAACACCGTGGCACTGTACCTCTGCTCGCACCTAACAGCGACCTATCCCTTACCCTCATCAGGGCCAAGCTCCGAAGCGACCACTACCCACGTGGGGCTTAGGTACTGAAGTAGCCTGGAATCAAGGTTGATGCTGGCCCTCACGATCTCTTTGCAGCCCCTTCTCAGCCCCACCAATACCGGGGCTCTGTAGCTGTTCTCCCACTTAGCCTCGACAGATCCCTTACCCTCATCAGGGCAAAGCGCCGCAGCGGCCACACTCCACATGGGGCTTGGCACTGAGATAGCCAGGAATCAAGGGTGGTGCTGGCCCTCACCTTCCATTTGCAGTCCCTAGGCAAGCCCACCAACACCGGGGCTCTGTGCCTGTTCTCCCTCCTAACCTCAACCTAGCCGAGACCCTCATCAGGGCCAAGCTCCGAAGTGGCCACCGGCCACATGGAGCTAGGCACTGAAGTAGCCAGGAACCAAGGCTGATGCTGGCCCTCACGGGCTCTTGGCAGCCCCTTCTCAGCCCCACCAACACCGGGGCTCTGTGCCTGTTCTCCCACCTAACCTCAACCGAGCCCTGACCCTCATCAGGGCCAAGCTCCGAAGTGGCCACCCTCCACGTGGAGCTTGGCACTAAGGTAACCAGAAATCCAGCTTGATGCTAGCCCTCACCTTCCCTTGGTAGCCCCACCAAAACCGGGGCTCTGTCTCTGTTCTCCACCTTATCCTCGACATATCCCTTACCCTCATCGGAGCCAAGCTCCGAAGAGACCACTCCCCACGTGGGGCTTAGGTACTGAAGTAGCCTGGAATCAAGGTTGATGCTGGCCCTCACGGTCCCTTGGCAGCCCCTTCTCAGCCCCACCAACACTGGGGCTCTGTGCCTGTCCTCCCACCTAACCTCAACCTAGCCCTGACCCTCATCAGGGCCAAGCTCCGAAGCGGCCACCCTCCACGTGGAGCTTGGCACTAATGTAACCAGAAATCCAGCTTGATTTTAGCCCTCACCTTCCCTTGGTAGCCCCTTCTCAGCCCCACCAACACCGGGGCTCTGTGCCTGTTCTCCCTCCTAACCTCAACCTAGCCGAGACCCTCATCAGGGCCAAGCTCCGAAGTGGCCACCGGCCACATGGAGCTAGGCACTGAAGTAGCCAGGAAACAAGGCTGATGCTGGCCCTCACGGTCCCTTGGCAGCCCCTTCTCAGCCCCACCAACACCGGGGCTCTGTGCCTGTCCTCCCACCTAACCTCAACCGAGCCCTGACCCTCATCAGGGCCAAGCTCCGAAGCGGCCACCCTCCACGTGGAGCTTGGCACTAAGGTAACCAGAAATCCAGCAAGATGCTCGCCCTCACCTTCCCTTGCTAGCCCCACCAACACCGGGGCTCTGTGCCTGTCCTCCCTCCTAACCTCAACCTAGCCGAGACCCTCATCAGGGCCAAGCTCCGAAGTGGCCACCGGCCACATGGAGCTAGGCACTGAAGTAGCCAGGAACCAAGGCTGATGCTGGCCCTCACGGTCCCTTGGCAGCCCCTTCTCAGCCCCACCAACACCGGGGCTCTGTGCCTGTCCTCCCACCTAACCTCAACCGAGCCCTGACCCTCATCAGGGCCAAGCTCCGAAGCGGCCACCCTCCACGTGGAGCTTGGCACTAAGGTAACCAGAAATCCAGCTTGATTTTAGCCCTCACCTTCCCTTGGTAGCCCCTTCTCAGCCCCACCAACACCGGGGCTCTGTGCCTGTTCTCCCTCCTAACCTCAACCTAGCCGAGACCCTCATCAGGGCCAAGCTCCGAAGTGGCCACCGGCCACATGGAGCTAGGCACTGAAGTAGCCAGGAACCAAGGCTGATGCTGGCCCTCACGGTCCCTTGGCAGCCCCTTCTCAGCCCCACCAACACCGGGGCTCTGTGCCTGTTTTCGCTCCTAACCTCAACCGAGCCCTGACCCTCATCAGGGCCAAGCTCCGAAGCGGCCACCCTCCACGTGGAGCTTGGCACTAAGGTAACCAGAAATCCAGCTTGATTTTAGCCCTCACCTTCCCTTGGTAGCCCCTTCTCAGCCCCACCAACACCGGGGCTCTGTGCCTGTTCTCCCTCCTAACCTCAACCTAGCCGAGACCCTCATCAGGGCCAAGCTCCGAAGTGGCCATCGGCCACATGGAGCTAGGCACTGAAGTAGCCAGGAACCAAGGCTGGTGCTGGCCCTCACCTTCCCTTGGCAGCCCCTTCTCAGCCCCACCAACACCGGGGCTCTGTGCCTGTTCTCCCACCTAACCTCAACCGAGCCCTGACCCTCATCAGGGCCAAGCTCCGAAGCGGCCACCCTCCACGTGGAGCTTGGCACTAAGGTAAGCAGAAATCCAGCTTGATGCTGGCCCCCACCTTCCCTTGGTAGCCCCACCAACACCGGGGCTCTGTCTCTGTTCTCCACCTTATCCTCGACATACCCCTTACCCTCATCGGAGCCAAGCTCCGAAGAGGCCACCCTCAACATGGGTCTCAGGCCCTGAAGGGCAGCCCCGTCTCAGCCCCACTAATACCGGGGCTCTGTGTCTCTGCTCGCACCTAACAGCGACCTATCCCTTACCCTCATCGGAGCCAAGCTCCGAAGAGACCACTCCCCACGTGGGGCTTATGTACTGAAGTAGCCTGGAATCAAGGTTGATGCTGGCCCTTACGATCTCTTTGCAGCCCCTTCTCAGCCCCACCAATACCGGGGCTCTGTATCTGTTCTCCCACTTAGCCTCAACAGATCCCTTACCCTCATCAGGGCAAAGCGCCGCAGCGGCCACACTCCACATGGGGCTTGGCACTGAGATAGCCAGGAATCAAGGGTGGTGCTGGCCCTCACCTTCCATTTGCAGTCCCTAGGCAAGCCCACCAACACCGGGGCTCTGTGCCTGTTCTCCCTCCTAACCTTAACCAAGCCGAGACCCTCATCAGGGCCAAGCTCCGAAGTGGCCACCGGCCACATGGAGCTAGGCACTGAAGTAGCCAGGAACCAAGGCTGATGCTGGCCCTCACGGTCCCTTGGCAGCCCCTTCTCAGCCCCACCAACACCGGGGCTCTGTGCCTGTTCTCCCACCTAACCTCAACCGAGCCCTGACCCTCATCAGGGCCAAGCTCCGAAGTGGCCACCCTCCACGTGGAGCTTGGCACTAAGGTAACCAGAAATCCAGCTTGATGCTAGCCCTCACCTTCCCTTGGTAGCCCCACCAAAACCGGGGCTCTGTCTCTGTTCTCCACCTTATCCTCGACATATCCCTTACCCTCATCGGAGCCAAGCTCCGAAGAGACCACTCCCCACGTGGGGCTTAGGTACTGAAGTAGCCTGGAATCAAGGTTGATGCTGGCCCTCACGGTCCCTTGGCAGCCCCTTCTCAGCCCCACCAACACTGGGGCTCTGTGCCTGTCCTCCCACCTAACCTCAACCTAGCCCTGACCCTCATCAGGGCCAAGCTCCGAAGCGGCCACCCTCCACGTGGAGCTTGGCACTAATGTAACCAGAAATCCAGCTTGATTTTAGCCCTCACCTTCCCTTGGTAGCCCCTTCTCAGCCCCACCAACACCGGGGCTCTGTGCCTGTTCTCCCTCCTAACCTCAACCTAGCCGAGACCCTCATCAGGGCCAAGCTCCGAAGTGGCCACCGGCCACATGGAGCTAGGCACTGAAGTAGCCAGGAAACAAGGCTGATGCTGGCCCTCACGGTCCCTTGGCAGCCCCTTCTCAGCCCCACCAACACCGGGGCTCTGTGCCTGTCCTCCCACCTAACCTCAACCGAGCCCTGACCCTCATCAGGGCCAAGCTCCGAAGCGGCCACCCTCCACGTGGAGCTTGGCACTAAGGTAACCAGAAATCCAGCAAGATGCTCGCCCTCACCTTCCCTTGCTAGCCCCACCAACACCGGGGCTCTGTGCCTGTCCTCCCTCCTAACCTCAACCTAGCCGAGACCCTCATCAGGGCCAAGCTCCGAAGTGGCCACCGGCCACATGGAGCTAGGCACTGAAGTAGCCAGGAACCAAGGCTGATGCTGGCCCTCACGGTCCCTTGGCAGCCCCTTCTCAGCCCCACCAACACCGGGGCTCTGTGCCTGTCCTCCCACCTAACCTCAACCGAGCCCTGACCCTCATCAGGGCCAAGCTCCGAAGCGGCCACCCTCCACGTGGAGCTTGGCACTAAGGTAACCAGAAATCCAGCTTGATTTTAGCCCTCACCTTCCCTTGGTAGCCCCTTCTCAGCCCCACCAACACCGGGGCTCTGTGCCTGTTCTCCCTCCTAACCTCAACCTAGCCGAGACCCTCATCAGGGCCAAGCTCCGAAGTGGCCACCGGCCACATGGAGCTAGGCACTGAAGTAGCCAGGAACCAAGGCTGATGCTGGCCCTCACGGTCCCTTGGCAGCCCCTTCTCAGCCCCACCAACACCGGGGCTCTGTGCCTGTTTTCGCTCCTAACCTCAACCGAGCCCTGACCCTCATCAGGGCCAAGCTCCGAAGCGGCCACCCTCCACGTGGAGCTTGGCACTAAGGTAACCAGAAATCCAGCTTGATTTTAGCCCTCACCTTCCCTTGGTAGCCCCTTCTCAGCCCCACCAACACCGGGGCTCTGTGCCTGTTCTCCCTCCTAACCTCAACCTAGCCGAGACCCTCATCAGGGCCAAGCTCCGAAGTGGCCATCGGCCACATGGAGCTAGGCACTGAAGTAGCCAGGAACCAAGGCTGGTGCTGGCCCTCACCTTCCCTTGGCAGCCCCTTCTCAGCCCCACCAACACCGGGGCTCTGTGCCTGTTCTCCCACCTAACCTCAACCGAGCCCTGACCCTCATCAGGGCCAAGCTCCGAAGCGGCCACCCTCCACGTGGAGCTTGGCACTAAGGTAAGCAGAAATCCAGCTTGATGCTGGCCCCCACCTTCCCTTGGTAGCCCCACCAACACCGGGGCTCTGTCTCTGTTCTCCACCTTATCCTCGACATACCCCTTACCCTCATCGGAGCCAAGCTCCGAAGAGGCCACCCTCAACATGGGTCTCAGGCCCTGAAGGGCAGCCCCGTCTCAGCCCCACTAATACCGGGGCTCTGTGTCTCTGCTCGCACCTAACAGCGACCTATCCCTTACCCTCATCGGAGCCAAGCTCCGAAGAGACCACTCCCCACGTGGGGCTTATGTACTGAAGTAGCCTGGAATCAAGGTTGATGCTGGCCCTTACGATCTCTTTGCAGCCCCTTCTCAGCCCCACCAATACCGGGGCTCTGTATCTGTTCTCCCACTTAGCCTCAACAGATCCCTTACCCTCATCAGGGCAAAGCGCCGCAGCGGCCACACTCCACATGGGGCTTGGCACTGAGATAGCCAGGAATCAAGGGTGGTGCTGGCCCTCACCTTCCATTTGCAGTCCCTAGGCAAGCCCACCAACACCGGGGCTCTGTGCCTGTT
The DNA here is from genome assembly GCF_964195595.1 of Calonectris borealis. Lineage (NCBI taxonomy): Eukaryota > Metazoa > Chordata > Aves > Procellariiformes > Procellariidae > Calonectris > Calonectris borealis. The sequence continues at coordinate 173,332 of NW_027441494.1, read as the reverse complement.
CTCCCTCCTAACCTTAACCAAGCCGAGACCCTCATCAGGGCCAAGCTCCGAAGTGGCCACCGGCCACATGGAGCTAGGCACTGAAGTAGCCAGGAACCAAGGCTGATGCTGGCCCTCACGGTCCCTTGGCAGCCCCTTCTCAGCCCCACCAACACCGGGGCTCTGTACCTGTTCTCCCACCTAACCTCAACCTAGCCCTGACCCTCATCAGGGCCAAGCTCCGAAGCGGCCACCCTCCACGTGGAGCTTGGCACTAAGGTAACCAGAAATCCAGCTTGATGCTGGCCCTCACCTTCCCTTGGTAGCCCCACCAAAACCGGGGCTCTGTCTCTGTTCTCCACCTTATCCTCGACATATCCCTTACCCTCATCGGAGCCAAGCTCCGAAGCGACCACTCCCCACGTGGGGCTTAGGTACTGAAGTAGCCTGGAATCAAGGTTGATGCTGGCCCTCACGATCACTGCGCAGCCCCTTCTCAGCCCCACCAACACCGGGGCTCTGTGCCTGTTCTCCCACCTAACCTCAACCGAGCCCTGACCCTCATCAGGGCCAAGCTCCGAAGCGGCCACCATCCACGTGGAGCTTGGCACTAAGGTAACCAGAAATCCAGCTTGATTTTAGCCCTCACCTTCCCTTGGTAGCCCCTTCTCAGCCCCACCAACACCGGGGCTCTGTGCCTGTTCTCCCTCCTAACCTCAACCTAGCCGAGACCCTCATCAGGGCCAAGCTCCGAAGCGGCCACCCTCCACGTGGAGCTTGGCACTAAGGTAACCAGAAATCCAGCTTGATGCTAGCCCTCACCTTCCCTTGGTAGCCCCACCAAAACCGGGGCTCTGTCTCTGTTCTCCACCTTATCCTCGACATATCCCTTACCCTCATCGGAGCCAAGCTCCGAAGCGACCACTCCCCACGTGGGGCTTAGGTACTGAAGTAGCCTGGAATCAAGGTTGATGCTGGCCCTCACGATCACTGCGCAGCCCCTTCTCAGCCCCACCAACACCGGGGCTCTGTGCCTGTTCTCCCACCTAACCTCAACCGAGCCCTGACCCTCATCAGGGCCAAGCTCCGAAGCGGCCACCATCCACGTGGAGCTTGGCACTAAGGTAACCAGAAATCCAGCTTGATTTTAGACCTCACCTTCCCTTGGTAGCCCCTTCTCAGCCCCACCAACACCGGGGCTCTGTGCCTGTTCTCCCACCTAACCTCAACCGAGCCCTGACCCTCATCAGGGCCAAGCTCCGAAGCGGCCACCCTCCACGTGGAGCTTGGCACTAAGGTAACCAGAAATCCAGCTTGATGCTAGCCCTCACCTTCCCTTGGTAGCCCCACCAAAACCGGAGCTCTGTCTCTGTTCTCCACCTTATCCTCGACATATCCCTTACCCTCATCGGGGCCAAGCTCCGAAGCGACCACTCCCCACGTGGGTTTTAGGTACTGAAGTAGCCTGGAATCAAGTTTGATGCTGGCCCTCACGGTCCCTTGGCAGGCCCTTCTCAGCCCCACCAACACCGGGGCTCTGTGCCTGTTCTCCCACCTAACCTCAACCGAGCCCTGACCCTCATCAGGGCCAAGCTCCGAAGCGGCCACCATCCACGTGGAGCTTGGCACTAAGGTAACCAGAAATCCAGCTTGATTTTAGCCCTCACCTTCCCTTGGTAGCCCCTTCTCAGCCCCACCAACACCGGGGCTCTGTGCCTGTTCTCCCTCCTAACCTCAACCTAGCCGAGACCCTCATCAGGGCCAAGCTCCGAAGTGGCCAACGGGCACATGGAGCTAGGCACTGAAGTAGCCAGGAACCAAGGCTGATGCTGGCCCTCACGGTCCCTTGGCAGCCCCTTCTCAGCCCCACCAACACCGGGGCTCTGTGCCTGTTCTCCCACCTAACCTCAACCGAGCCCTGACCCTCATCAGGGCCAAGCTCCGAAGCGGCCACCCTCCACGTGGAGCTTGGCACTAAGGTAAGCAGGAATCCAGCTTGATGCTGCCCTCACCTTCCCTTGATAGCCCCACCAAAACCGGGGCTCTGTCTCTGTTCTCCACCTTATCCTCGACATATCCCTTACCCTCATCGGAGCCAAGCTCCTAAGCGACCACTCCCCACGTGGGGCTTAGGTACTGAAGTAGCCTGGAATCAAGGTTGATGCTGGCCCTCACGGCCACGCTCCGAAGAGGCCACCCTCGACATGGGGCTCAGGCACTGAAGTAGCCAGGAACCAAGGTTGATGGTGGCCCTCACCTTCCATTTGCAGTCCCTAGGCAGCCCCACCAATACCGGGGCTCTGTGCCTGTTCTCCCACTTAACGTCAACCTAGCCCTGACCCTCATCAGGGCCAAGCTCCGAAGTGACCACCGTCCACATGGGGCTTGGCACTGAAGTAGCCAGGAACCAAGGCTGATGCTGGCCCTCACGGGCTCTTGGCAGCTCCTTCTCAGGCCCACCAACACCGGGGCTCTGTGTCTCTGCTCGCACCTAACAGCGACCTATCCCTTACCCTCATCGGAGCCAAGCTCCGAAGCGACCGCTCCCCACGTGGGGCTTAGGTACTGAAGTAGCCTGGAACCAAGGTTGATGCTGGCCCTCACGATCTCTTGGCAGCTCCTTCTCAGCCCCACCAACACCGTGTTTCTGTGCCTGTTCTCCCACCTAACCTCAACCTAGCCCTGACCCTCATCAGGGCAAAGCTTCGAAGGGGCCACACTCCACATTGGGCTTGGCATTGAGATAGCAAGGAATCAAGGCTGATGCCGGACCTCGCCTTCCGTTTGCAGTCCCTAGGCAGCCCCACCAATACCGGCGCTCTGTGTCTGTTCCCCCAGTTATCCTCGACATATATCTTCTCCTCATCAGGGCCAAGCTCCGAAGCGGCCACCCACCACGTGGGGCTCTGGGGCAGACGTGGCCAGGAATGAAGGCTGATGCTGGCCCTCACGATCTCTTGTCAGCCCCTCCTCAGCCCCACCAACCCCTGCCCCCTTCTCTTTGGTCTCCCACCTAAGCATCAACCTACATCTTACCTTCAGCAGAGCCAGGCTCTGAAACGTCTACCCACCAGATGGCGCTCCAACACAGAGGGAACCTGTGTTCGTTGCACTCGCCTGCCCCGGCAGCCCTTTGAGGTCCCCACCACCACCGGGGCTAGGCGCTTGCCGTAGCACTCAACCGTCAACCTTGCCGCAGCCCAACTGCAAAGCAGACAAGCGCCCCGTCGAGCTCCCACACACGTTTTGCCAGGACTGAAATATGTTCGCAGCGCTCACCTTCCCTTTACAGCCCCTTCTCAGCTGCCCAGCACCCAGCCATCTCCAGCACCGCAAATGCGCAACATCCAGCACACCTAGCACCCCTTGGGATCTTTGGCAGTGCTTGGTGCTGGGCATGTGTCGGTGCTGGGTCGTGGGGGTACTGTGTGCTAGGCCCTGAGTGGAGTGGGTTCTGGACAGGTCTGGGTGCTGCAGTTGCTGGGTGTTGGGCATATCTGGGTGCTCGCCATGTCCCTGTGCTGGGCACTGGGAGGATTTGGTGCTGGGAATGGGCAGGCGATGATCGTGCCTGGGTGGTGGATGCGGGCTACAGGCAGTGCTGGGCGCTGGGTGCTGGTCATTGGGGGTACTGGGTTCTAGGCACTGGGCATGCGGGGTGCTGGACATCTCTGGGTGCTGAGCATGTCCAAGTGATGGGTCCGGGGCACTGGGACTGCTGGGCAGTGGGGGTGCTGGGGACTATGCATATCAGGGTGCTGGGCATGCCTGTGTACTGAGTGCTTGGCGCTGGGTTCTGGATGCTGGCTGGTGGGCATTGTCTGTGTGCTGGTTATTGGGCACTGGCGGTGGCAGGCATGGGAGTGCTTGTTGCTGGGCATTTTCTGATCCTGGCTGTTGGGGGCGCTGAGCACTGGGCATGTCTGGGTGATGGATGGAGGGAGTTTTGGGTGCTGGGCACTAGGGGTGCTGGCTAGTGGGTATGTCCGTGTGCTGGGTATGTCCATATGCCGGATGCTGTGCGCTGGGGACGCTGGGCACTGGGGTTAGTGGGTGCTGTGCACTGGGGTTGCTGGGTGCTGGGCAGCGCGACTGCTGGGGGCTGGGAGTGCTGGGTACTATGCATAAGCGGGTGCAGGGTATGTCTTGCTGCTGGATGGTGGGTTCTGGGGCTACTGGGAGCTGGGGGTATTGGGTGCTGGGCACTGGGGTTGCTGGGTGCTAAGTCCTGTGGGTGCTGGTTGCTGGGCCCTGGGAGTGCTGGGTACTATGCATAAGCGGGTGCAGGGTATGTCTTGCTGCTGGGTGCTGGGGGTATTGGGTGTTGGCCACTGGGGTGTTGGGTGCTGGGCATGTCGTCGTCCTTGGCATGACTGATGCTGGGCACTGGGGGTACTGGCTGCTGGGAGCTAGGGGTGCTGGCTTTGGGCATTTCAGTTGCTGGACATGACCAGGTGCTGGGCGTCTCCAGGTGCTGGGCATGTGCGGATGCTGTGTGCTCGGCACTTGGGGTTCTGGGTGGTCGGCGGTGAGGGTGCTGGACGCTGGGGATGCTGGCTGTTGCGGTGCTGGGTGCTGGGCACTGGGGCTGCTGAGTGGTGGGCATGTCCAGGTGCTGTTTGTTGGCGGTTGGGGTGCTGGGTTGTGCGCCTGTCCAGGAGTTAGTGCTGGGCCCTGGGGGTGCTGTGTATGTCCGAGTGCTGGGCATGTCCGGATGCTGGGTAAACGGGTTTTTGGGCTGTGGGGGTGTTGGGTATGCTGGTTTCTGGGCACTGGGGAGGTGCTGGCTGCGAGACCTGTATGGTGGTGGGTGTTTGGTGTACTGGGTGCAGGGCGCTGGGCGTGCTGGGTGCTGGGCATGTCCGGGTGCTACGTGCTGATCACTGGGGATGTTGGGGGCTGGTTTGCTGTGTTCTGGTGTGTAGCGTGCTGGGCATGTTTGGGTGCTGGGCATGTCCAGGTGCTGGGTACTGGGCGCTGGGGGTGGTGGTCCCTGGGGGTGCTGTGTGCTGGGCATGTCCGGGGGGTGGGTTGGGCAGTGGGGTTGCTGGGTGCTGGGAATGTGCGGGTGCTGGGGGCTGGGCCCTGAGGTTGATGGGGGCTGGGCACTCGGGTTGCTGGGTGCTGGCTGGTGCGGTTGCGGGGCCCTGGTGTTGCTGGGTACTATGCATAACTGAGTGCAGGGTATCTCTTGGTGCTGGAGGTACTGGGTGCTGGGCATATCCGGTGCTGGGCCTGTGCTCTGGAGTTGCTGGGTTCTGTGCTCTGGGGGTGCTTGTTTCTTGGCACGTGCGTGTGCTGTGTGCTCTTCCCTGGTTGTGCTGGGTATGTGTGGGTGTTGGGCAGTGTGGGTGCTGTGTGGTGGGCGCTGGGCATGTCTGGGTGCTGGGTGATGGGCACTGGAGGTTCTGGGCGATGGGGAGCAGGGAAGCTGCCTGCTAGGCATGTCTGAGTGCTGGGCATGTCCGGGTGCTGGGTACTGTGCGCTGGCAGTGGTGGGCGGTGGTGGTGCTGGGTGCTGGGCATGTCCGGGTGCTAGGCAATGGCGGTGCTGGGTGCTTGGCGCTGGGGGTGATGGTCTTTGGGTGTGCTGGGTGCTGGGCATGTCCCTGTGCTGGGTGGTGGGGGTGCTGGGCATGTGCGGGTGTTGGTTGCCGGGCCCTGGGTGTACTGGGTGCTGGACGCTGGGGTGGTTGGTTTCTGGGCGCTGGGGCTGCTGGGTTCTGTGCCCCTGTGTTGCTGGGTGCTGAGCATGTCCGGGTGCTGGCCATGTCTAAGTGCAGCGTGCTGGGCACTGGGTGCTGGGGGGTGGGGGTGCTGGATGCTGAGTGTTGGGTATGCTGGTTTCCGGGCACTGGGCGGAAGTGTGTGAGACCTGTGGGGGTGTTGTATGGTGGGTGTTTGGGGTGCTGAGTGCTGCAGGTGCTGGGCATGTCCAGGTGCTATGCGCTGATCACTGGGGTTCTTGGGGGCTGGTTTGCTGTGTTCTGGTGTGTTGGGCGCTGGGCATGTTTGTCTGGGTGCTGGGCATGTCTGGGTGCTGGGTACTGGGAACTGGCAGTGCGGGGCGGTGCGGGTGCTGTGTGCTGGGCATGTCGGGGTGCTGGGTGCTGGGCAGTGGGAGTGCTGGGTGCTAGGTACTGGGGGTGCTGGGCCTTGGCATTGCTGGCTACTATACATAACTGAGTGCAGGGTATGTCTTGGTGCTGGATGCTTGGTGCTGGAGGTCCCGGGTGCTGGGCATATGCAGTGCTGGGTGTTGGGCATATGCGGTGCTGGGTGGCTGTGCTGGGGTTGCTGGGTGCTGTGCTGTGAGGGTGCTGGATTCCTGGCATGTGCGTGTACTGTGTGCTGGGCCCTGGTTGTGCTGGGTATGTGTGGGTGCTGGGTGTTGGGCACTGGGGGAGGGTGGTGCTAGGTGCTGGGCATGTCCAGGTGCTGAGCAATGGTGGTGCTGGGTGCTTGGCGCTGGGGGTGGTGGTACCTGGGGCTGCTGTGTGCTGGGCACGTCGGGGTGCTGGGTTTTGGGCGGTGGGGGTGCTGGGTGCTGGGCGTGTGCGTGTGTTGGTTGCTGGACCCTGGCGTGCTGGGCGCTGGGGCTATCGGTTACCGGGTGCTGGGGGTGCTGGGTTCAATGCAGCGTATGCAGGTCCTGGGCAGTGGGTGTGCTGGAAGCTGGGTGTTGGGTATGCTGGTTCCTGCCACTGCGGGTGCTGGGTGTGAGACTTGTGGGCGTGCTGGATGGTGGGTGTTTGGTGTGCACCCTCACTGCCCACCACCCAGAACCCCAAGTGCCGAGCACACAGCATCCGGACGTGCCCAGCACCTGCACACGCCCAGCACCCACAAGACCCAACAACCAGCACTGGTCATGACCAGTACCTGGAAATGCCCACAGCCAGCACCCCTAGCTCCCCACACCCAGCACTCCCAGGGCCCAGCATGAATTCCCGGACATGCGCACAACCCAGCACACCCACCGCCAACACACAGCATCGAGACATGCCCAGCAGCCCCAGTGCCCAGCATCCACCAGCAAGACATACCCTGCACCCAATTATGCATGGTATCCAGCACTCCCAGGGCCCAGCAACCAGTAGCCCCAGTACCTCGGCTCGCTTCTGTAATTCTACACAATGAAGACTTGTGGCTTAGAAGTTAGGGAACTAGCAGGTGTGGTGTTTGCAGGTGTGTAGAATTGTAGTCTAAATCGTGTCTCCTGGAAGCAGTGTTAGACTCTAGTGAAGAGTAACCTTGGAAACGAGAACCGTAAACAAAGGTAGTCCAGACGTGGCTCGGAGACAAACCTCGACCTTATAAGGAAAGAAAGGAACAGGTTCACAAAGAGTTCACGACCCCGCCGACCACCACAGACCACCCGAGACCCTCAAGGAGACCCTAAAGGTTTTAGTGCGCATGTGTCTAGGATGATGTAATATTATAATCGGTTCTCGGAAATTTAAGGAATATGTAAAAGAGAAACTGAAAATATGTATGAGAAGCATGGATACAAACAGAAAGGTGATTAGACCTGGTGTGCTTCATTTGTGGCAAGTCCACCGAGCACCCAGGCCTGAATAAAACAATCTCTCTCCTGAGCGTGTGGAATTGGTTCCTTCCACGCCGGGCACGAATCCGCTTTTCGGACAACACCTAGCCCCCAGCACCCGCACCAGCAGCACCAGCAAGCCCAGTGCCCAGCACGCAGCAACCTCAGGGCCCAGCACCCAGCCGTGCCCGCCACCCGGACATGCCCAGCACCCAGCAACCCCAGTGCACAACACCCAGCACCCCCAGCGCCCAGAAACCAACACACGCACACACCCAGCACGCCCACCGCCCAAAACCCAGCAGCCCAACATGCCCAGCACACAGCACCACCACCGCCACCACCCCCACTGCCCAGTACCCAGCACCCACACATGCCCAGCACCCAGACATGCCCAGCACACAGCACCAGCACCGCCCACCACCCCCACTGCCCAGTACCCAGCACCCACACATGCCCAGCACTCAGACATGCCCAGCAGGCAGCTTCTCTGCTGCCCACCGCCCAGCATCCCGACCGCCCAGCGCCCAGACATGCCCAGGCCCCGCCACACAGCACCCACACTGCCCAACACCCAGCACCCACACATACCCGGCACAACCAGGGCCCAGCACACAGCATACGCACATGTCAGGAATCCAGCACCCTCACAGCACAGCACCCAGCAACCCCAGCACAGCCACCCAGCACCGCATATGCCCAGCACCTAGCACCGCATATGCCCAACACCCAGCACCCGGTACCTCCAGTACCCAGCATCCAGCACCAAGACATACCCTGCACTCAGTTATGCAGAGTACCTAGCAATACCGGGCCCAGCACCCCAGTACCTAGCACCCAACACTCCCACTGCCCAACACCCACCTCCCGGACGTGCCCAGCACACAGCACCCCCACTGCCCCACACAGCCAGCGCCCAGTACCCAGCACCCAGACATGGCCAGCACCCAAACATGCCCAGCACTCAACACACCACTGCCCAGATCCCAGCAAACCAGCCCCCAACATCTCCAGTGATCAGCACATAGCACCCGGACATGCCCAGCACCCAGCACCCGCAGCGCTCAGCATCCACCACCCCCAGTGCTCTGTACTCAGCACACCAAACACCTACCATCCAGCACGCCCACACGTCTCACACCCAGCATCCCCAGTGCCCAGCAACCAGCATACCCAACACCCACCATCCATCACCCCCACACGTCTCACACCCATGACCCCCAGTGCTCTGTACTCAGCACACCAAACACCCACCATCCAGCACCCCCACACGTCTCACACCCAGCACCCCCAGTGCGCAGTACCCCGCACCCAGACATGCCCAGCACCCGGACATACACAGCACTCAGCACTGTCCTGCTTCCGGCTGGGACAGAGTTAACTTTCTTCCCAGTAGCTTGGGGGGTGTGCTGGCTTTTGGGTTTGGTGTGAGAGGAGCGTTGATGGCCCCTTAATGCTTTGGCTGTTGCTGGGCGGTGCTTGCACCGGGAGACTTTTGTTCTCTCTTTTCGGCCTCCCACAGGAAGCTCGGGGGGGGGTGGGGGGTGGCGGGGGGGGGGGGGAGTACAGCCGGGGTAGTTGACCTAGCTGGCCAATGGGGTATTCTATAGCATGTGACATCCTGCTCAGTATAAAACATGGGAGGGGGCGGGGGAGGGAAACGACTCTCCCCCCCCTCCCCCCGCCCCAGTCCATGACACGCGGTCGGCAGCGGTGAGCAGTTGCATTGTGCATTGCCTGCTTTGTATCGTCTGTTGTTGTTGTTGTTCTCATTGTTATTATTACTGTTCTACTTCATTTTATTTCAACCATTAAACTGTTTTTATCTCAACCCGGGAGTTTTCCTACTTGTGCCCTCCCGATTCTCTCCCCCATCCCACGGGGTGGGGGGGGGGGAGAGCCAGCGGCTGCGTGGGGTTTTTTTGCAGGCTGGGGTTAAACCACGACATGCACCCATCGTACCCTCCACCCAGCACCCCCAGGGCCCAGCACTCATTCCCAGACATGCGCACAACCTAGCACACCCACCGCCAACACACAGCCCCTGGACATGCCCAGCACCCAGCAGCCCCACTGCCCAGCACCGCATTGCCCAGCATCCCCAGCGCCCAGCACCCTCACTGCCCACCACCCAGAACAACAAGTGCCGAGCACACAGCATCCGGACATGCCCAGCACCGGGCACACCCAGCACCCACAAGACCCAGCACCCGGTCATGACCAGCAACTGGAAATGCCCACAGCCAGCACCTCTAGCTCCCAGCAGCCATCAACCCCAGTGCCTAGCACTCAGCACCCAGTCCTGCCAAGCACCCAACACCCCGGTGCTCAGCACCCTGCACCCGGTCGTGTCCAGGGCCCACCACACAGCACCCACACTGCCCAACACCCAGCACCCACACATACCCGGCACAACCAGGGCCCAGCACACAGCCCACGCACATGCCAGGAATCCAGCATCCCCAGAGCACAGCACCCAGCAACCCCAGCACAGCCACCCAGCACCGCATATGCCCAGCATGAAGCACCGCATATGCCCACAACCCAGCACCCAGTACCTCCAGCACCAGGCATCCAGCACCAAGACATACCCTGCACTCAGTTATGCAGAGTACCTAGCAATACCGGGCCCAGCACCCCAGTACCTAGCACCCAACACTCCCACTGCCCAACACCCACCTCCCGGACATGCCCAGCACACAGCACCCCCACCACCCCACACCGCCAGCGCCCACTATGCAGCACCCAGAAATGCCCAGCACCCAAACATGCCCAGCACTCAACACACCGCTGCCCAGATCCCAGCAAACCAGCCCCCAACATCGCCAGTGATCAGCACATAGCACCCGGAATGCCCAGCACCCGCAGCGCTCAGCACCCAGCACCCCCAGTGCCCAGCAGCCAGCACCGCAGCAACCAGCATCCCCAGCGCCCAGCACCCGGTCATGCCAAGCACCTGGACATGCCCAGCACCAAGCACGCCTGTGCCCAGCACACAATATCCCCAGCACCCAGTAGCCCCAGCACCCAGCAGCAAGAGATACCCTGCACCCGCTTACCCATAGTACCCACAGCGCTCAGCAGCCACCATCCCCAGTGCTCTGTACTCAGCACACCAAACACCCACCATCCAGCACCCCCACACGTCTCACACCCAGCACCCCCAGTGCGCAGTACCCCGCACCCAGACATGCCCAGCACCCGGACATACACAGCACTCAGCACTGTCCTGCTTCCGGCTGGGACAGAGTTAACTTTCTTCCCAGTAGCTTGGGGGTGTGCTGGCTTTTGGGTTTGGTGTGAGAGGAGCGTTGATGGCCCCTTAATGCTTTGGCTGTTGCTGGGCGGTGCTTGCACCGGGAGACTTTTGTTCTCTCTTTTCGGCCTCCCACAGGAAGCTCGGGGGGGGGTGGGGGGTGGCGGGGGGGTGGGGAGCACAGCCGGGGTAGTTGACCTAGCTGGCCAATGGGGTATTCTATAGCATGTGACATCCTGCTCAGTATAAAACATGGGAGGGGGCGGGGGAGGGAAACGACTCTCCCCCCCCCCCGCCCCAGTTCATGACACGCGGTCGGCAGCGGTGAACAGTTGCATTGTGCATTGCCTGCTTTGTATCGTCTGTTGTTGTTGTTGTTCTCATTGTTATTATTACTGTTCTACTTCGTTTTATTTCAACCATTAAACTGTTTTTATCTCAACCCGGGAGTTTTCCTACTTGTGCCCTCCCGATTCTCTCCCCCATCCCACGGGGTGGGGGGGGGAGGAGAGCCAGTGGCTGCGTGGGGTTTTTTTGCAGGCTGGGGTTAAACCACGACATGCACCCATCATACCCTCCACCCAGCACCCCCAGGGCCCAGCACTCATTCTCGGACATGCGCACAACCTAGCACACCCACCACCAACACACAGCCCCTGGATATGCCCAGCACCCAGCAGCCCCACTGCCCAGCACCCCCAGCACCCAGCATCCCCAGCACCCAGCAGCAAGAGATACCCTGCACCCGCTTATGCATGGTACCCAGCACTCCCAGGGCCCAGCAACCAGCACCCCGAGTACTTAGCCTCCAGCACCCACACCAGTCAGCACCCAGCAAGGCCGGTACCCAGCAACCTCAGGGCCCAGAACCCAGCAGCCAGCCATTGCCCAGCACACAGACATGCCCAGCACCCAGCAACCCCAGTGCACACAACCCAGAAGCCCCAGCGCCCAGAAACCAACAGCCCCAGTGCCCAGCACTCCCAGGGCTCAGAAACCAACATTCGCATGCACCCAACACTCCAACCACCCAGCACGCGGACATGCCCAGCATGCAGCACCACCAGGGACCACCACCCCCAGCACCACGCACCCAGCACTACCACTGCCCAGCACCTGGACATGCCCAGCACCCAGATGTGCCCAGCAGGCAGCTTCCCTGCTGCCCACCGCCCAGCATCGCGACCGCCCAGCACCCCGACCGCCCAGCACCTGGACATGCCCAGGCCCCGCCACACAGCACCCACACTGCCCAATACCCAGCACCCACACATACCCAGCACAACCAGGGCCCAGCACACACACATGCCAGGTTAAACCATGACATGCACCCATCATACCCTCCACCCAGCACCCCCATGGCCCAGCGCTCATTCCCAGACATGCGCACAACCTAGCACACCCACCGCCAACACACAGCCCCTGGACATGCCCAGCACCCAGCAGTCCCAGTGCCCAGCACCCAGCAGCCCCAGCATCCAGCAGCAAGAGATACCCTGCACCTGCTTATGCATAATACCCAGCAGTCCCAGGGCCCAGCAACCAGCACTTAGCCCCCAGCACCCACACCAGCCAGCACCCAGCAAGGCCGGTGCCCAGCACCCAGCAACCTCAGGGCCCAGAACCCAGCAGCCAGCCATTGCCCAGCACCCAGACATGCCCAGCACCCAGCAACCCCAGTGCACACAACCCAGAAGCCCCAGTGCCCAGAAACCAACCACCCCAGTGTCCAGCACCCAGTACACCCAGGGCCCGGCAACCAACACCCGCACATGCCCAGCACCCCCACCACCCAGCACACCCAAAGACTATCACGCCCAGCGCCAAGCACCCAGCACCGCCATTGCCTAGCACCGGGACATGCCCAGCACCCAGTACCACCACCACCAGTGCACAGTACCAAGCACCCGGATATGCCCAGCACGGAGACATTCCTACCAGGCAGCTTCCCTGCTCCCCATCGCCCAGGACCTCCAGTGCCCATCACCCAGCACCGGGACATGCCCAGCGCCCACCACACAGCACCCATACTGCCCAACACCCAGCACCCACACATACCCAGCACAACCAGGGCACAGCACACGCACATGCCAGGAATCCAGCACCCTCGCAGCACAGCACCCAGCAAACCCAGAGCACACACCTAGCACCGGATATGGCCAGCACCGGATATGGCCAGCACCAAGACATACCCTGCACTCAGTTATGCATAGTACCAAGCAATGCCAGGGCCCAGCATCCCCAGTACTTAGCACCCAGCACTCCCACCGCCCAATACCCACCACCCGGACGTACCCAGCACCCCCACTGCCCGTGCCCAGCACCCAGACATGCCCAGCACCCAAACATGCCCAGCGCCCAACACACCAGAAAGCAGCAAACCAGCCCCCACCATCCCCAGTGATCTGCACATAGCACCCAGCACACGCTGCGCTCAGCACCCACCACCCACAGTGCCCAGAAACCAGCATACCCAATGCCCAGCATCCAGTACCACCACCACCCCAACTGCCCAGTACCCGCACGCGGATATGCCCAGCACCCGAACATACACAGTACCCCTAGGACCCAGCACTCAGAACTCCAGTGCACTGCACTGTCCTGCTTCCGGCTGGGACAGAGTTAACTTTCTTCCCAGTAGCTTGGGGGGTGTGCTGGCTTTTGGGTTTGGTGTGAGAGGAGCGTTGATGGCCCCTTAATGCTTTGACTGTTGCTGGGCGGTGCTTGCACCGGGAGACTTTTGTTCTCTCTTTTCGGCCTCCCACAGGAAGCTCGGGGGGGGGTGGGGGGGCGGGGGGATGGGGAGCACAGCCGGTGTAGTTGACCCAGCTGGCCAATGGGGTATTCTATAGCATGTGACATCCTGCTCAGTATAAAAAATGGGAGGGGGCGGGGAAGGGGGCTCTCCCCCCCCCAGTCCATGACACGCGGTCGGCAGCGGTGAGCAGTTGCATTGTGCATTGCCTGCTTTGTATCGTCTGTTGTTGTTGTTCTCATTGTTATTATTACTGTTCTACTTCATTTTATTTCAATCATTAAACTGTTTTTATCTCAACCCGGGAGCTTTCCTACTTGTGCCCTCCCGATTCTCTCCCCAATCCCACGGGGTGGTGGGGGGGGAGGTGAGCCAGTGGCTGCGTGGGGTTTATTTGCAGGCTGGGGTTAAACCAACACATGCACCCATCATACCCTCCACCCAGCACTGCCAGGGCCCAGCACTCCCATGGCCCAGCACTGATTCCCACACATGCACACAACCCAGCACACGCACCACCAATGCACAGCACCTCGACATGCCCAGCAGCCCTGGAGCCCAGCACACAGCACCCAGCAGCCCCAGCACCAGGACATGACAAGAAGCCAGTCCCCGCAGTGCCCAACAACCCACGACTCAGCAACGGAACATGCCTAGCACCAGGCACCACCAATGTGTAGCAAGGAGTGCTAGGTGTGGTGGATATGGCACATTTGGGGTGCTGGAGCTGGCTGGGTGTTGGGCAGCTGAGAAGGGTCTCTCAAGGGAAGGTGAGAGCCACCAACATCTTTCAGTCCTGCCTGTTAGTTTATGGGAGCCCGAAGAGGGGATCGACTGCTTTGCAGTTGGGCTGTGGTAAGGTTGCTGGTTGGGTGGTAGAGCGAGAGCAGCTCCCTCGGAAAGGGCTGCCACGAAAGGCAAGAGCCAGAAACAGCTTTCAATCCTGGTTCTTTCTGTGTTGGAGCGCCCTCTGGTGGGAAGCCGTTTACGAAATGGGCTCGAGAGATGGTAAGGCAAAGGTTGATATTTAGGTTTGAGAATAAGGGAGAGGGGTGGTGGGACCGGGAAGGGTCCCGTGGTGGGTCCATGTGGTGGGTGGCGTTAACTAATGCAGAAGGATCTCGTTATCTACGCAGAACCTCAAACTATCCCTTATCCTCCTCAGAGGCAAGCTCCGAAACGGCCACCCACCTCCTCCGGCTCAGGCACAGAAATAGCAAGGAATCAAGGACGATGCTGGCCCTCACGATCTCTTGGCAGCCACTTCTCAGCCCCATCAACACCGTGGCACTGTACCTCTGCTCGCACCTAACAGCGACCTATCCCTTACCCTCATCAGGGCCAAGCTCCGAAGTGGCCACCCACCACATGGAGCTAGGAACTGAAGTAGCTAGGAACCAAGGCGGATGCTGGCCCTCACGGTCCCTTGGCAGCCCCTTCTCAGCCCCACCAACACCGGGGCTCTGTCGCTGTTCTCCCACTTATCCTCGACATATCTCTGACCCTCACCAGGGCCACCTCCGAAGCGGCCACCCTCCACATGGAGCTTGGCACTAAAGTAGCCAGGAAACAAGGTTGATGCTGGCTCTCACGATCACTTCGCAGCCCCTTCTCAGCCGCACCAATGCCGGGGCTCTGTCTCTTTTCTTCCACCTTACCTCAACCTAGCCCAGACCCTCATCAGTGCCAAGCTCCGAAGCGGCCACCCTCCACGTGGAGCTTGGCACTAAGGTAAGCAGGAATCCAGCTTGATGCTGGCCCTCACCTTCCCTTGGTAGCCCCACCAAAACCGGAGCTCTGTCTCTGTTCTCCACCTTATCCTCGACATATCCCTTACCCTCATCGGAGCCAAGCTCCGAAGAGGCCACCCTCCACATGGGGCTCAGGCACTGAGATAGCCAGGAACCAAGGCTGATGGTGGCCCTCACCTTCCATTTGTAATCCCTAGGCAGCCCCACCAACACCGTGGCTCTGTGCCTGTTCTCCCACCTAACCTCAACCTAGCCCTGACCCTCATCAGGGCCAAGCTCCGAAGTGGCCAACCTCCACGTGGATCCTGGCAATGAGGTAGCCAAGAATCAAGATTGATGCTGGCCCTCACCTTCCTTGGCACCCCACCAATACCGTGGCTCTCTGTCTGTTCTCCTGCCTAACATCAACCTAGCCCTGACCCTCATCAGGGCCACCTCCGAAGCGGCCACCCTCCCCATGGGTCTTGGCACTGAAGTAGCCAGGAACAAAGGTTTATGATGGACCTCACGGTCTCTTGTCGGCCCCACCAATACCGGGACTCTGTGTCTGTGCTCGCACCTACGAGCGACCTATCCCTTACCCTCATCGGAGCCAAGCTCCGAAGCGACCACTCTTCATGTGGGGCTTAGGCACTGAGGCAGCCAAGAACCAAGGTAGCTGCTTGTCCTCACGATCACTGCGAAGCCCCTTCTCAGCCCCACCAACACCGGGGCTCTGTGCCTGTTCTCCCACCTTACCTCAACCTAGCCCAGACCCTCATCGGAGCCAAGCTCCGAAGAGGCCACCCTCAACATGGGGCTCAGGCACTGAAGGGCAGCCCCGTCTCAGCCCCACCAATACCGGGGCTCTGTGTCTCTGTTCGCACCTAACAGCGACCTATCCCTTACCCTCATCGGAGCCAAGCTCCGAAGCGACCACTCCCCACGTGGGGCTTAGGTACTGAAGTAGCCTGGAATCAAGGTTGATGCTGGCCCTCACGATCTCTTTGCAGCCCCTTCTCAGCCCCACCAATACCGGGGCTCTGTAGCTGTTCTCCCACTTAGCCTCGACAGATCCCTTACCCTCATCAGGGCACAGCGCCGCAGCGGCCACACTCCACATAGGGCTTGGCACTGAGATAGCCAGGAATCAAGGGTGGTGCTGGCGCTCACCTTCCATTTGCAGTCCCTAGGCAAGCCCACCAACACCGGGGCTCTGTGCCTGTTCTCCCTCCTAACCTCAACCTAGCCGAGACCCTCATCAGGGCCAAGCTCCGAAGTGGCCACCGGCCACATGGAGCTAGGCACTGAAGTAGCCAGGAACCAAGGCTGATGCTGGCCCTCACGGGCTCTTGGCAGCCCCTTCTCAGCCCCACCAACACCGGGGCTCTGTGCCTGTTCTCCCACCTAACCTCAACCGAGCCCTGACCCTCATCAGGGCCAAGCTCCAAAGTGGCCACCCTCCACGTGGAGCTTGGCACTAAGGTAACCAGAAATCCAGCTTGATGCTAGCCCTCACCTTCCCTTGGTAGCCCCACCAAAACCGGGGCTCTGTCTCTGTTCTCCACCTTATCCTCGACATATCCCTTACCCTCATCGGAGCCAAGCTCCGAAGAGACCACTCCCCACGTGGGGCTTAGGTACTGAAGTAGCCTGGAATCAAGGTTGATGCTGGCCCTCACGGTCCCTTGGCAGCCCCTTCTCAGCCCCACCAACACTGGGGCTCTGTGCCTGTCCTCCCACCTAACCTCAACCTAGCCCTGACCCTCATCAGGGCCAAGCTCCGAAGCGGCCACCCTCCACGTGGAGCTTGGCACTAAGGTAACCAGAAATCCAGCTTGATTTTAGCCCTCACCTTCCCTTGGTAGCCCCTTCTCAGCCCCACCAACACCGGGGCTCTGTGCCTGTTCTCCCTCCTAACCTCAACCTAGCCGAGACCCTCATCAGGGCCAAGCTCCGAAGTGGCCACCGGCCACATGGAGCTAGGCACTGAAGTAGCCAGGAACCAAGGCTGATGCTGGCCCTCACGGTCCCTTGGCAGCCCCTTCTCAGCCCCACCAACACCGGGGCTCTGTGTCTGTTTTCGCTCCTAACCTCAACCGAGCCCTGACCCTCATCAGGGCCAAGCTCCGAAGCGGCCACCCTCCATGTGGAGCTTGGCACTAAGGTAACCAGAAATCCAGCAAGATGCTCGCCCTCACCTTCCCTTGGTAGCCCCACCAACACCGGGGCTCTGTGCCTGTCCTCCCTCCTAACCTCAACCTAGCCGAGACCCTCATCAGGGCCAAGCTCCGAAGTGGCCAACGGGCACATGGAGCTAGGCACTGAAGTAGCCAGGAACCAAGGCTGATGCTGGCCCTCACGGTCCCTTGGCAGCCCCTTCTCAGCCCCACCAACACCGGGGCTCTGTGCCTGTCCTCCCACCTAACCTCAACCGAGCCCTGACCCTCATCAGGGCCAAGCTCCGAAGCGGCCACCCTCCACGTGGAGCTTGGCACTAAGGTAACCAGAAATCCAGCTTGATGCTGGCCCCCACCTTCCCTTGGTAGCCCCACCAACACCGGGGCTCTGTCTCTGTTCTCCACCTTATCCTCGACATACCCCTTACCCTCATCGGAGCCAAGCTCCGAAGAGGCCACCCTCAACATGGGGCTCAGGCACTGAAGGGCAGCCCCGTCTCAGCCCCACCAATACCGGGGCTCTGTGTCTCTGCTCGCACCTAACAGCGACCTATCCCTTACCCTCATCGGAGCCAAGCTCCGAAGAGACCACTCCCCACGTGGGGCTTAGGTACTGAAGTAGCCTGGAATCAAGGTTGATGCTGGCCCTCACGATCTCTTTGCAGCCCCTTCTCAGCCCCACCAATACCGGGGCTCTGTATCTGTTCTCCCACTTAGCCTCAACAGATCCCTTACCCTCATCAGGGCAAAGCGCCGCAGCGGCCACACTCCACATGGGGCTTGGCACTGAGATAGCCAGGAATCAAGGGTGGTGCTGGCCCTCACCTTCCATTTGCAGTCCCTAGGCAAGCCCACCAACACCGGGGCTCTGTGCCTGTTCTCCCTCCTAACCTCAACCAAGCCGAGACCCTCATCAGGGCCAAGCTCCGAAGTGGCCACCGGCCACATGGAGCTAGGCACTGAAGTAGCCAGGAACCAAGGCTGATGCTGGCCCTCACGGTCCCTTGGCAGCCCCTTCTCAGCCCCACCAACACCGGGGCTCTGTACCTGTTCTCCCACCTAACCTCAACCTAGCCCTGACCCTCCTCAGGGCCAAGCTCCGAAGCGGCCACCCTCCACGTGGAGCTTGGCACTAAGGTAACCAGAAATCCAGCTTGATGCTGGCCCTCACCTTCCCTTGGTAGCCCCACCAAAACCGGGGCTCTGTCTCTGTTCTCCACCTTATCCTCGACATATCCCTTACCCTCATCGGAGCCAAGCTCCGAAGCGACCACTCCCCACGTGGGGCTTAGGTACTGAAGTAGCCTGGAATCAAGGTTGATGCTGGCCCTCACGATCACTGCGCAGCCCCTTCTCAGCCCCACCAACACCGGGGCTCTGTGCCTGTTCTCCCACCTAACCTCAACCGAGCCCTGACCCTCATCAGGGCCAAGCTCCGAAGCGGCCACCATCCACGTGGAGCTTGGCACTAAGGTAACCAGAAATCCAGCTTGATTTTAGCCCTCACCTTCCCTTGGTAGCCCCTTCTCAGCCCCACCAACACCGGGGCTCTGTGCCTGTTCTCCCTCCTAACCTCAACCTAGCCGAGACCCTCATCAGGGCCAAGCTCCGAAGCGGCCACCCTCCACGTGGAGCTTGGCACTAAGGTAACCAGAAATCCAGCTTGATGCTAGCCCTCACCTTCCCTTGGTAGCCCCACCAAAACCGGGGCTCTGTCTCTGTTCTCCACCTTATCCTCGACATATCCCTTACCCTCATCAGGGCCAAGCTCCGAAGTGGCCACCGGCCACATGGAGCTAGGCACTGAAGTAGCCAGGAACCAAGGCTGATGCTGGCCCTCACGGTCCCTTGGCCGGCCCTTCTCAGCCCCACCAACACCGGGGCTCTGTGCCTGTTCTCCCACCTAACCTCAACCGAGCCCTGACCCTCATCAGGGCCAAGCTCCGAAGCGGCCACCCTCCACGTGGAGCTTGGCACTAAGGTAACCAGAAATCCAGCTTGATGCTAGCCCTCACCTTCCCTTGGTAGCCCCACCAAAACCGGAGCTCTGTCTCTGTTCTCCACCTTATCCTCGACATATCCCTTACCCTCATCGGGGCCAAGCTCCGAAGCGACCACTCCCCACGTGGGTTTTAGGTACTGAAGTAGCCTGGAATCAAGTTTGATGCTGGCCCTCACGGTCCCTTGGCAGGCCCTTCTCAGCCCCACCAACACCGGGGCTCTGTGCCTGTTCTCCCACCTAACCTCAACCGAGCCCTGACCCTCATCAGGGCCAAGCTCCGAAGCGGCCACCCTCCACGTGGAGCTTGGCACTAAGGTAACCAGAAATCCAGCTTGATTTTAGCCCTCACCTTCCCTTGGTAGCCCCTTCTCAGCCCCACCAACACCGGGGCTCTGTGCCTGTTCTCCCTCCTAACCTCAACCTAGCCGAGACCCTCATCAGGGCCAAGCTCCGAAGTGGCCAACGGGCACATGGAGCTAGGCACTGAAGTAGCCAGGAACCAAGGCTGATGCTGGCCCTCACGGTCCCTTGGCAGCCCCTTCTCAGCCCCACCAACACCGGGGCTCTGTGCCTGTTCTCCCACCTAACCTCAACCGAGCCCTGACCCTCATCAGGGCCAAGCTCCGAAGCGGCCACCCTCCACGTGGAGCTTGGCACTAAGGTAAGCAGGAATCCAGCTTGATGCTGGCCCTCACCTTCCCTTGATAGCCCCACCAAAACCGGGGCTCTGTCTCTGTTCTCCACCTTATCCTCGACATATCCCTTACTCTCATCGGAGCCAAGCTCCTAAGCGACCACTCCCCACGTGGGGCTTAGGTACTGAAGTAGCCTGGAATCAAGGTTGATGCTGGCCCTCACGGCCACGCTCCGAAGAGGCCACCCTCGACATGGGGCTCAGGCACTGAAGTAGCCAGGAACCAAGGTTGATGGTGGCCCTCACCTTCCATTTGCAGTCCCTAGGCAGCCCCACCAATACCGGGGCTCTGTGCCTGTTCTCCCACTTAACGTCAACCTAGCCCTGACCCTCATCAGGGCCAAGCTCCGAAGTGACCACCGTCCACATGGGGCTTGGCACTGAAGTAGCCAGGAACCAAGGCTGATGCTGGCCCTCACGGGCTCTTGGCAGCTCCTTCTCAGGCCCACCAACACCGGGGCTCTGTGTCTCTGCTCGCACCTAACAGCGACCTATCCCTTACCCTCATCGGAGCCAAGCTCCGAAGCGACCGCTCCCCACGTGGGGCTTAGGTACTGAAGTAGCCTGGAACCAAGGTTGATGCTGGCCCTCACGATCTCTTGGCAGCTCCTTCTCACCCCCACCAACACCGTGTTTCTGTGCCTGTTCTCCCACCTAACCTCAACCTAGCCCTGACCCTCATCAGGGCAAAGCTTCGAAGGGGCCACACTCCACATTGGGCTTGGCATTGAGATAGCAAGGAATCAAGGCTGATGCCGGACCTCGCCTTCCGTTTGCAGTCCCTAGGCAGCCCCACCAATACCGGCGCTCTGTGTCTGTTCCCCCAGTTATCCTCGACATATATCTTCTCCTCATCAGGGCCAAGCTCCGAAGCGGCCACCCACCACGTGGGGCTCTGGGGCAGACGTGGCCAGGAATGAAGGCTGATGCTGGCCCTCACGATCTCTTGTCAGCCCCTCCTCAGCCCCACCAACCCCTGCCCCCTTCTCTTTGGTCTCCCACCTAAGCATCAACCTACATCTTACCTTCAGCAGAGCCAGGCTCTGAAACGTCTACCCACCAGATGGCGCTCCAACACAGAGGGAACCTGTGTTCGTTGCACTCGCCTGCCCCGGCAGCCCTTTGAGGTCCCCACCACCACCGGGGCTAGGCGCTTGCCGTAGCACTCAACCGTCAACCTTGCCGCAGCCCAACTGCAAAGCAGACAAGCGCCCCGTCGAGCTCCCACACACGTTTTGCCAGGACTGAAATATGTTCGCAGCGCTCACCTTCCCTTTACAGCCCCTTCTCAGCTGCCCAGCACCCAGCCATCTCCAGCACCGCAAATGCGCAACATCCAGCACACCTAGCACCCCTTGGGATCTTTGGCAGTGCTTGGTGCTGGGCATGTGTCGGTGCTGGGTCGTGGGGGTACTGTGTGCTAGGCCCTGAGTGGAGTGGGTTCTGGACAGGTCTGGGTGCTGCAGTTGCTGGGTGTTGGGCATATCTGGGTGCTCGCCATGTCCCTGTGCTGGGCACTGGGAGGATTTGGTGCTGGGAATGGGCAGGCGATGATCGTGCCTGGGTGGTGGATGCGGGCTACAGGCAGTGCTGGGCGCTGGGTGCTGGTCATTGGGGGTACTGGGTTCTAGGCACTGGGCATGCGGGGTGCTGGACATCTCTGGGTGCTGAGCATGTCCAAGTGATGGGTCCGGGGCACTGGGACTGCTGGGCAGTGGGGGTGCTGGGGACTATGCATATCAGGGTGCTGGGCATGCCTGTGTACTGAGTGCTTGGCGCTGGGTTCTGGATGCTGGCTGGTGGGCATTGTCTGTGTGCTGGTTATTGGGCACTGGCGGTGGCAGGCATGGCAGTGCTTGTTGCTGGGCATTTTCTGATCCTGGCTGTTGGGGGTGCTGAGCACTGGGCATGTCTGGGTGATGGATGGAGGGAGTTTTGGGTGCTGGGCACTAGGGGTGCTGGCTAGTGGGTATGTCCGTGTGCTGGGTATGTCCATATGCCGGATGCTGTGCGCTGGGGACGCTGGGCACTGGGGTTAGTGGGTGCTGTGCACTGGGGTTGCTGGGTGCTGGGCAGCGCGACTGCTGGGGGCTGGGAGTGCTGGGTACTATGCATAAGCGGGTGCAGGGTATGTCTTGCTGCTGGATGGTGGGTTCTGGGGCTACTGGGAGCTGGGGGTATTGGGTGCTGGGCACTGGGGTTGCTGGGTGCTAAGTCCTGTGGGTGCTGGTTGCTGGGCCCTGGGAGTGCTGGGTACTATGCATAAGCGGGTGCAGGGTATGTCTTGCTGCTGGGTGCTGGGGGTATTGGGTGTTGGCCACTGGGGTGTTGGGTGCTGGGCATGTCGTCGTCCTTGGCATCACTGATGCTGGGCACTGGGGGTACTGGCTGCTGGGAGCTAGGGGTGCTGGCTTTGGGCATTTCAGTTGCTGGACATGACCAGGTGCTGGGCGTCTCCAGGTGCTGGGCATGTGCGGATGCTGTGTGCTCGGCACTTGGGGTTCTGGGTGGTCGGCGGTGAGGGTGCTGGACGCTGGGGATGCTGGCTGTTGCGGTGCTGGGTGCTGGGCACTGGGGCTGCTGAGTGGTGGGCATGTCCAGGTGCTGTTTGTTGGCGGTTGGGGTGCTGGGTTGTGCGCCTGTCCAGGAGTTAGTGCTGGGCCCTGGGGGTGCTGTGTATGTCCGAGTGCTGGGCATGTCCGGATGCTGGGTAAACGGGTTTTTGGGCTGTGGGGGTGTTGGGTATGCTGGTTTCTGGGCACTGGGGAGGTGCTGGCTGCGAGACCTGTATGGTGGTGGGTGTTTGGTGTACTGGTTGCAGGGCGCTGGGCGTGCTGGGTGCTGGGCATGTCCGGGTGCTACGTGCTGATCACTGGGGATGTTGGGGGCTGGTTTGCTGTGTTCTGGTGTGTAGCGTGCTGGGCATGTTTGGGTGCTGGGCATGTCCAGGTGCTGGGTACTGGGCGCTGGGGGTGGTGGTCCCTGGGGGTGCTGTGTGCTGGGCATGTCCGGGGGGTGGGTTGGGCAGTGGGGTTGCTGGGTGCTGGGAATGTGCGGGTGCTGGGGGCTGGGCCCTGAGGTTGATGGGGGCTGGGCACTCGGGTTGCTGGGTGCTGGCTGGTGCGGTTGCGGGGCCCTGGTGTTGCTGGGTACTATGCATAACTGAGTGCAGGGTATCTCTTGGTGCTGGAGGTACTGGGTGCTGGGCATATCCGGTGCTGGGCCTGTGCTCTGGAGTTGCTGGGTTCTGTGCTCTGGGGGTGCTTGTTTCTTGGCACGTGCGTGTGCTGTGTGCTCTTCCCTGGTTGTGCTGGGTATGTGTGGGTGTTGGGCAGTGTGGGTGCTGTGTGGTGGGCGCTGGGCATGTCCCGGTGCTGGGTGATGGGCACTGGAGGTTCTGGGCGATGGGGAGCAGGGAAGCTGCCTGCTAGGCATGTCTGAGTGCTGGGCATGTCCGGGTGCTGGGTACTGTGCGCTGGCAGTGGTGGGCGGTGGTGGTGCTGGGTGCTGGGCATGTCCGGGTGCTAGGCAATGGCGGTGCTGGGTGCTTGGCGCTGGGGGTGATGGTCTTTGGGTGTGCTGGGTGCTGGGCATGTCCCTGTGCTGGGTGGTGGGGGTGCTGGGCATGTGCGGGTGTTGGTTGCCGGGCCCTGGGTGTACTGGGTGCTGGACGCTGGGGTGGTTGGTTTCTGGGCGCTGGGGCTGCTGGGTTCTGTGCCCCTGTGTTGCTGGGTGCTGAGCATGTCCGGGTGCTGGCCATGTGTAAGTGCAGCGTGCTGGGCACTGGGTGCTGGGGGGTGGGGGTGCTGGATGCTGAGTGTTGGGTATGCTGGTTTCCGGGCACTGGGCGGAAGTGTGTGAGACCTGTGGGGGTGTTGTATGGTGGGTGTTTGGGGTGCTGAGTGCTGCAGGTGCTGGGCATGTCCAGGTGCTATGTGCTGATCACTGGGGTTCTTGGGGGCTGGTTTGCTGTGTTCTGGTGTGTTGGGCGCTGGGCATGTTTGTCTGGGTGCTGGGCATGTCTGGGTGCTGGGTACTGGGAACTGGCAGTGCGGGGCGGTGCGGGTGCTGTGTGCTGGGCATGTCGGGGTGCTGGGTGCTGGGCAGTGGGAGTGCTGGGTGCTAGGTACTGGGGGTGCTGGGCCTTGGCATTGCTGGCTACTATACATAACTGAGTGCAGGGTATGTCTTGGTGCTGGATGCTTGGTGCTGGAGGTCCCGGGTGCTGGGCATATGCAGTGCTGGGTGTTGGGCATATGCGGTGCTGGGTGGCTGTGCTGGGGTTGCTGGGTGCTGTGCTGTGAGGGTGCTGGATTCCTGGCATGTGCGTGTACTGTGTGCTGGGCCCTGGTTGTGCTGGGTATGTGTGGGTGCTGGGTGTTGGGCACTGGGGGAGGGTGGTGCTAGGTGCTGGGCATGTCCAGGTGCTGAGCAATGGTGGTGCTGGGTGCTTGGCGCTGGGGGTGGTGGTACCTGGGGCTGCTGTGTGCTGGGCACGTCGGGGTGCTGGGTTTTGGGCGGTGGGGGTGCTGGGTGCTGGGCGTGTGCGTGTGTTGGTTGCTGGACCCTGGCGTGCTGGGCGCTGGGGCTATCGGTTACCGGGTGCTGGGGGTGCTGGGTTCAATGCAGCGTATGCAGGTCCTGGGCAGTGGGTGTGCTGGAAGCTGGGTGTTGGGTATGCTGGTTCCTGCCACTGCGGGTGCTGGGTGTGAGACTTGTGGGCGTGCTGGATGGTGGGTGTTTGGTGTGCACCCTCACTGCCCACCACCCAGAACCCCAAGTGCCGAGCACACAGCATCCGGACGTGCCCAGCACCTGCACACGCCCAGCACCCACAAGACCCAACAACCAGCACTGGTCATGACCAGTACCTGGAAATGCCCACAGCCAGCACCCCTAGCTCCCCACACCCAGCACTCCCAGGGCCCAGCATGAATTCCCGGACATGCGCACAACCCAGCACACCCACCGCCAACACACAGCATCGAGACATGCCCAGCAGCCCCAGTGCCCAGCATCCACCAGCAAGACATACCCTGCACCCAATTATGCATGGTATCCAGCACTCCCAGGGCCCAGCAACCAGTAGCCCCAGTACCTCGGCTCGCTTCTGTAATTCTACACAATGAAGACTTGTGGCTTAGAAGTTAGGGAACTAGCAGGTGTGGTGTTTGCAGGTGTGTAGAATTGTAGTCTAAATCGTGTCTCCTGGAAGCAGTGTTAGACTCTAGTGAAGAGTAACCTTGGAAACGAGAACCGTAAACAAAGGTAGTCCAGACGTGGCTCGGAGACAAACCTCGACCTTATAAGGAAAGAAAGGAACAGGTTCACAAAGAGTTCACGACCCCGCCGACCACCACAGACCACCCGAGACCCTCAAGGAGACCCTAAAGGTTTTAGTGCGCATGTGTCTAGGATGATGTAATATTATAATCGGTTCTCGGAAATTTAAGGAATATGTAAAAGAGAAACTGAAAATATGTATGAGAAGCATGGATACAAACAGAAAGGTGATTAGACCTGGTGTGCTTCATTTGTGGCGAGTCCACCGAGCACCCAGGCCTGAATAAAACAATCTCTCTCCTGAGCGTGTGGAATTGGTTCCTTCCACGCCGGGCACGAATCCGCTTTTCGGACAACACCTAGCCCCCAGCACCCGCACCAGCAGCACCAGCAAGCCCAGTGCCCAGCACGCAGCAACCTCAGGGCCCAGCACCCAGCCGTGCCCGCCACCCGGACATGCCCAGCACCCAGCAACCCCAGTGCACAACACCCAGCACCCCCAGCGCCCAGAAACCAACACACGCACACACCCAGCACGCCCACCGCCCAAAACCCAGCAGCCCAACATGCCCAGCACACAGCACCACCACCGCCACCACCCCCACTGCCCAGTACCCAGCACCCACACATGCCCAGCACCCAGACATGCCCAGCACACAGCACCAGCACCGCCCACCACCCCCACTGCCCAGTACCCAGCACCCACACATGCCCAGCACTCAGACATGCCCAGCAGGCAGCTTCTCTGCTGCCCACCGCCCAGCATCCCGACCGCCCAGCGCCCAGACATGCCCAGGCCCCGCCACACAGCACCCACACTGCCCAACACCCAGCACCCACACATACCCGGCACAACCAGGGCCCAGCACACAGCATACGCACATGTCAGGAATCCAGCACCCTCACAGCACAGCACCCAGCAACCCCAGCACAGCCACCCAGCACCGCATATGCCCAGCACCTAGCACCGCATATGCCCAACACCCAGCACCCGGTACCTCCAGTACCCAGCATCCAGCACCAAGACATACCCTGCACTCAGTTATGCAGAGTACCTAGCAATACCGGGCCCAGCACCCCAGTACCTAGCACCCAACACTCCCACTGCCCAACACCCACCTCCCGGACGTGCCCAGCACACAGCACCCCCACTGCCCCACACAGCCAGCGCCCAGTACCCAGCACCCAGACATGGCCAGCACCCAAACATGCCCAGCACTCAACACACCACTGCCCAGATCCCAGCAAACCAGCCCCCAACATCTCCAGTGATCAGCACATAGCACCCGGACATGCCCAGCACCCAGCACCCGCAGCGCTCAGCATCCACCACCCCCAGTGCTCTGTACTCAGCACACCAAACACCTACCATCCAGCACGCCCACACGTCTCACACCCAGCATCCCCAGTGCCCAGCAACCAGCATACCCAACACCCACCATCCATCACCCCCACACGTCTCACACCCATGACCCCCAGTGCTCTGTACTCAGCACACCAAACACCCACCATCCAGCACCCCCACACGTCTCACACCCAGCACCCCCAGTGCGCAGTACCCCACACCCAGACATGCCCAGCACCCGGACATACACAGCACTCAGCACTGTCCTGCTTCCGGCTGGGACAGAGTTAACTTTCTTCCCAGTAGCTTGGGGGGTGTGCTGGCTTTTGGGTTTGGTGTGAGAGGAGCGTTGATGGCCCCTTAATGCTTTGGCTGTTGCTGGGCGGTGCTTGCACCGGGAGACTTTTGTTCTCTCTTTTCGGCCTCCCACAGGAAGCTCGGGGGGGGGTGGGGGGTGGCGGGGGGGGGGGGGAGTACAGCCGGGGTAGTTGACCTAGCTGGCCAATGGGGTATTCTATAGCATGTGACATCCTGCTCAGTATAAAACATGGGAGGGGGCGGGGGAGGGAAACGACTCTCCCCCCCCCCCCCCCGCCCCAGTCCATGACACGCGGTCGGCAGCGGTGAGCAGTTGCATTGTGCATTGCCTGCTTTGTATCGTCTGTTGTTGTTGTTGTTCTCATTGTTATTATTACTGTTCTACTTCATTTTATTTCAACCATTAAACTGTTTTTATCTCAACCCGGGAGTTTTCCTACTTGTGCCCTCCCGATTCTCTCCCCCATCCCACGGGGTGGGGGGGGGGGAGAGCCAGCGGCTGCGTGGGGTTTTTTTGCAGGCTGGGGTTAAACCACGACATGCACCCATCGTACCCTCCACCCAGCACCCAGCACTCATTCCCAGACATGCGCACAACCTAGCACACCCACCGCCAACACACAGCCCCTGGACATGCCCAGCACCCAGCAGCCCCACTGCCCAGCACCGCATTGCCCAGCATCCCCAGCGCCCAGCACCCTCACTGCCCACCACCCAGAACAACAAGTGCCGAGCACACAGCATCCGGACATGCCCAGCACCGGGCACACCCAGCACCCACAAGACCCAGCACCCGGTCATGACCAGCAACTGGAAATGCCCACAGCCAGCACCTCTAGCTCCCAGCAGCCATCAACCCCAGTGCCTAGCACTCAGCACCCAGTCCTGCCAAGCACCCAACACCCCGGTGCTCAGCACCCTGCACCCGGTCGTGTCCAGGGCCCACCACACAGCACCCACACTGCCCAACACCCAGCACCCACACATACCCGGCACAACCAGGGCCCAGCACACAGCCCACGCACATGCCAGGAATCCAGCATCCCCAGAGCACAGCACCCAGCAACCCCAGCACAGCCACCCAGCACCGCATATGCCCAGCATGAAGCACCGCATATGCCCACAACCCAGCACCCAGTACCTCCAGCACCAGGCATCCAGCACCAAGACATACCCTGCACTCAGTTATGCAGAGTACCTAGCAATACCGGGCCCAGCACCCCAGTACCTAGCACCCAACACTCCCACTGCCCAACACCCACCTCCCGGACATGCCCAGCACACAGCACCCCCACCACCCCACACCGCCAGCGCCCACTATGCAGCACCCAGAAATGCCCAGCACCCAAACATGCCCAGCACTCAACACACCGCTGCCCAGATCCCAGCAAACCAGCCCCCAACATCGCCAGTGATCAGCACATAGCACCCGGAATGCCCAGCACCCGCAGCGCTCAGCACCCAGCACCCCCAGTGCCCAGCAGCCAGCACCGCAGCAACCAGCATCCCCAGCGCCCAGCACCCGGTCATGCCAAGCACCTGGACATGCCCAGCACCAAGCACGCCTGTGCCCAGCACACAATATCCCCAGCACCCAGTAGCCCCAGCACCCAGCAGCAAGAGATACCCTGCACCCGCTTACCCATAGTACCCACAGCGCTCAGCAGCCACCATCCCCAGTGCTCTGTACTCAGCACACCAAACACCCACCATCCAGCACCCCCACACGTCTCACACCCAGCACCCCCAGTGCGCAGTACCCCGCACCCAGACATGCCCAGCACCCGGACATACACAGCACTCAGCACTGTCCTGCTTCCGGCTGGGACAGAGTTAACTTTCTTCCCAGTAGCTTGGGGGTGTGCTGGCTTTTGGGTTTGGTGTGAGAGGAGCGTTGATGGCCCCTTAATGCTTTGGCTGTTGCTGGGCGGTGCTTGCACCGGGAGACTTTTGTTCTCTCTTTTCGGCCTCCCACAGGAAGCTCGGGGGGGGGTGGGGGGTGGCGGGGGGGTGGGGAGCACAGCCGGGGTAGTTGACCTAGCTGGCCAATGGGGTATTCTATAGCATGTGACATCCTGCTCAGTATAAAAAATGGGAGGGGGCGGGGGAGGGAAACGACTCTCCCCCCCCCCCGCCCCAGTTCATGACACGCGGTCGGCAGCGGTGAACAGTTGCATTGTGCATTGCCTGCTTTGTATCGTCTGTTGTTGTTGTTGTTCTCATTGTTATTATTACTGTTCTACTTCGTTTTATTTCAACCATTAAACTGTTTTTATCTCAACCCGGGAGTTTTCCTACTTGTGCCCTCCCGATTCTCTCCCCCATCCCACGGGGTGGGGGGGGGAGGAGAGCCAGTGGCTGCGTGGGGTTTTTTTGCAGGCTGGGGTTAAACCACGACATGCACCCATCATACCCTCCACCCAGCACCCCCAGGGCCCAGCACTCATTCTCGGACATGCGCACAACCTAGCACACCCACCACCAACACACAGCCCCTGGATATGCCCAGCACCCAGCAGCCCCACTGCCCAGCACCCCCAGCACCCAGCATCCCCAGCACCCAGCAGCAAGAGATACCCTGCACCCGCTTATGCATGGTACCCAGCACTCCCAGGGCCCAGCAACCAGCACCCCGAGTACTTAGCCTCCAGCACCCACACCAGTCAGCACCCAGCAAGGCCGGTACCCAGCAACCTCAGGGCCCAGAACCCAGCAGCCAGCCATTGCCCAGCACACAGACATGCCCAGCACCCAGCAACCCCAGTGCACACAACCCAGAAGCCCCAGCGCCCAGAAACCAACAGCCCCAGTGCCCAGCACTCCCAGGGCTCAGAAACCAACATTCGCATGCACCCAACACTCCAACCACCCAGCACCCGGACATGCCCAGCATGCAGCACCACCAGGGACCACCACCCCCAGCACCACGCACCCAGCACTACCACTGCCCAGCACCTGGACATGCCCAGCACCCAGATGTGCCCAGCAGGCAGCTTCCCTGCTGCCCACCGCCCAGCATCGCGACCGCCCAGCACCCCGACCGCCCAGCACCTGGACATGCCCAGGCCCCGCCACACAGCACCCACACTGCCCAATACCCAGCACCCACACATACCCAGCACAACCAGGGCCCAGCACACACACATGCCAGGTTAAACCATGACATGCACCCATCATACCCTCCACCCAGCACCCCCATGGCCCAGCGCTCATTCCCAGACATGCGCACAACCTAGCACACCCACCGCCAACACACAGCCCCTGGACATGCCCAGCACCCAGCAGTCCCAGTGCCCAGCACCCAGCAGCCCCAGCATCCAGCAGCAAGAGATACCCTGCACCTGCTTATGCATAATACCCAGCAGTCCCAGGGCCCAGCAACCAGCACTTAGCCCCCAGCACCCACACCAGCCAGCACCCAGCAAGGCCGGTGCCCAGCACCCAGCAACCTCAGGGCCCAGAACCCAGCAGCCAGCCATTGCCCAGCACCCAGACATGCCCAGCACCCAGCAACCCCAGTGCACACAACCCAGAAGCCCCAGTGCCCAGAAACCAACCACCCCAGTGTCCAGCACCCAGTACACCCAGGGCCCGGCAACCAACACCCGCACATGCCCAGCACCCCCACCACCCAGCACACCCAAAGACTATCACGCCCAGCGCCAAGCACCCAGCACCGCCATTGCCTAGCACCGGGACATGCCCAGCACCCAGTACCACCACCACCAGTGCACAGTACCAAGCACCCGGATATGCCCAGCATGGAGACATTCCTACCAGGCAGCTTCCCTGCTCCCCATCGCCCAGGACCTCCAGTGCCCATCACCCAGCACCGGGACATGCCCAGCGCCCACCACACAGCACCCATACTGCCCAACACCCAGCACCCACACATACCCAGCACAACCAGGGCACAGCACACGCACATGCCAGGAATCCAGCACCCTCACAGCACAGCACCCAGCAAACCCAGAGCACACACCTAGCACCGGATATGGCCAGCACCGGATATGGCCAGCACCAAGACATACCCTGCACTCAGTTATGCATAGTACCAAGCAATGCCAGGGCCCAGCATCCCCAGTACTTAGCACCCAGCACTCCCACCGCCCAATACCCACCACCCGGACGTACCCAGCACCCCCACTGCCCGTGCCCAGCACCCAGACATGCCCAGCACCCAAACATGCCCAGCGCCCAACACACCAGAAAGCAGCAAACCAGCCCCCACCATCCCCAGTGATCTGCACATAGCACCCAGCACACGCTGCGCTCAGCACCCACCACCCACAGTGCCCAGAAACCAGCATACCCAATGCCCAGCATCCAGTACCACCACCACCCCAACTGCCCAGTACCCGCACGCGGATATGCCCAGCACCCGAACATACACAGTACCCCTAGGACCCAGCACTCAGAACTCCAGTGCACTGCACTGTCCTGCTTCCGGCTGGGACAGAGTTAACTTTCTTCCCAGTAGCTTGGGGGGTGTGCTGGCTTTTGGGTTTGGTGTGAGAGGAGCGTTGATGGCCCCTTAATGCTTTGACTGTTGCTGGGCGGTGCTTGCACCGGGAGACTTTTGTTCTCTCTTTTCGGCCTCCCACAGGAAGCTCGGGGGGGGGTGGGGGGGCGGGGGGATGGGGAGCACAGCCGGCGTAGTTGACCCAGCTGGCCAATGGGGTATTCTATAGCATGTGACATCCTGCTCAGTATAAAAAATGGGAGGGGGCGGGGAAGGGGGCTCTCCCCCCCCCCGTTCACGACACACGGTCGGCAGCGGTGAGCAGTTGCATTGTGCATTGCCTGCTTTGTATCGTCTGTTGTTGTTGTTCTCATTGTTATTATTACTGTTCTACTTCATTTTATTTCAATCATTAAACTGTTTTTATCTCAACCCGGGAGCTTTCCTACTTGTGCCCTCCCGATTCTCTCCCCAATCCCACGGGGTGGGGGGGGGGGAGGTGAGCCAGTGGCTGCGTGGGGTTTATTTGCAGGCTGGGGTTAAACCAACACATGCACCCATCATACCCTCCACCCAGCACTGCCAGGGCCCAGCACTCCCATGGCCCAGCACTGATTCCCACACATGCACACAACCCAGCACACGCACCACCAATGCACAGCACCTCGACATGCCCAGCAGCCCTGGAGCCCAGCACACAGCACCCAGCAGCCCCAGCACCAGGACATGACAAGAAGCCAGTCCCCGCAGTGCCCAACAACCCACGACTCAGCAACGGAACATGCCTAGCACCAGGCACCACCAATGTGTAGCAAGGAGTGCTAGGTGTGGTGGATATGGCACATTTGGGGTGCTGGAGCTGGCTGGGTGTTGGGCAGCTGAGAAGGGTCTCTCAAGGGAAGGTGAGAGCCACCAACATCTTTCAGTCCTGCCTGTTAGTTTATGGGAGCCCGAAGAGGGGATCGACTGCTTTGCAGTTGGGCTGTGGTAAGGTTGCTGGTTGGGTGGTAGAGCGAGAGCAGCTCCCTCGGAAAGGGCTGCCACGAAAGGCAAGAGCCAGAAACAGCTTTCAATCCTGGTTCTTTCTGTGTTGGAGCGCCCTCTGGTGGGAAGCCGTTTACGAAATGGGCTCGAGAGATGGTAAGGCAAAGGTTGATATTTAGGTTTGAGAATAAGGGAGAGGGGTGGTGGGACCGGGAAGGGTCCCGTGGTGGGTCCATGTGGTGGGTGGCGTTAACTAATGCAGAAGGATCTCGTTATCTACGCAGAACCTCAAACTATCCCTTATCCTCCTCAGAGGCAAGCTCCGAAACGGCCACCCACCTCCTCCGGCTCAGGCACAGAAATAGCCAGGAATCAAGGACGATGCTGGCCCTCACGATCTCTTGGCAGCCACTTCTCAGCCCCATCAACACCGTGGCACTGTACCTCTGCTCGCACCTAACAGCGACCTATCCCTTACCCTCATCAGGGCCAAGCTCCGAAGTGGCCACCCACCACATGGAGCTAGGAACTGAAGTAGCTAGGAACCAAGGCGGATGCTGGCCCTCACGGTCCCTTGGCAGCCCCTTCTCAGCCCCACCAACACCGGGGCTCTGTCGCTGTTCTCCCACTTATCCTCGACATATCTCTGACCCTCACCAGGGCCACCTCCGAAGCGGCCACCCTCCACATGGAGCTTGGCACTAAAGTAGCCAGGAAACAAGGTTGATGCTGGCTCTCACGATCACTTCGCAGCCCCTTCTCAGCCGCACCAATGCCGGGGCTCTGTCTCTGTTCTTCCACCTTACCTCAACCTAGCCCAGACCCTCATCAGTGCCAAGCTCCGAAGCGGCCACCCTCCACGTGGAGCTTGGCACTAAGGTAAGCAGGAATCCAGCTTGATGCTGGCCCTCACCTTCCCTTGGTAGCCCCACCAAAACCGGAGCTCTGTCTCTGTTCTCCACCTTATCCTCGACATATCCCTTACCCTCATTGGAGCCAAGCTCCGAAGAGGCCACCCTCCACATGGGGCTCAGGCACTGAGATAGCCAGGAACCAAGGCTGATGGTGGCCCTCACCTTCCATTTGTAATCCCTAGGCAGCCCCACCAACACCGTGGCTCTGTGCCTGTTCTCCCACCTAACCTCAACCTAGCCCTGACCCTCATCAGGGCCAAGCTCCGAAGTGGCCACCGACCACATGGGGCTTGGCACTGAAGTAGGCAGGAAGCAAGGCTGAGGCTGGCCCTCACGGGCTCTTGGCAGCTCCTTCTCAGGCCCACCAACACCGGGGCTCTGTGTCTCTGCTCGCACCTAACATCGACCTATCCCTGACCCTCATCGGAGCCAAGCTCCGAAGCGACCACTCTCCACGTGGATCCTGGCAATGAGGTAGCCAAGAATCAAGATTGATGCTGGCCCTCACCTTCCTTGGCACCCCACCAATACCGTGGCTCTCTGTCTGTTCTCCTGCCTAACATCAACCTAGCCCTGACCCTCATCAGGGCCACCTCCGAAGCGGCCACCCTCCCCATGGGTCTTGGCACTGAAGTAGCCAGGAACAAAGGTTTATGCTGGACCTCACGGTCTCTTGTCGGCCCCACCAATACCGGGACTCTGTGTCTGTGCTCGCACCTACGAGCGACCTATCCCTTACCCTCATCGGAGCCAAGCTCCGAAGCGACCACTCTTCATGTGGGGCTTAGGCACTGAGGCAGCCAAGAACCAACGTAGCTGCTTGTCCTCACGATCACTGCGAAGCCCCTTCTCAGCCCCACCAACACCGGGGCTCTGTGCCTGTTCTCCCACCTTACCTCAACCTAGCCCAGACCCTCATCGGAGCCAAGCTCCGAAGAGGCCACCCTCAACATGGGGCTCAGGCACTGAAGGGCAGCCCCGTCTCAGCCCCACCAATACCGGGGCTCTGTGTCTCTGCTCGCACCTAATAGCGACCTATCCCTTACCCTCATCGGAGCCAAGCTCCGAAGAGACCACTCCCCACGTGGGGCTTAGGTACTGAAGTAGCCTGGAATCAAGGTTGATGCTGGCCCTCACGATCTCTTTGCAGCCCCTTCTCAGCCCCACCAATACCGGGGCTCTGTAGCTGTTCTCCCACTTAGCCTCGACAGATCCCTTACCCTCATCAGGGCAAAGCGCCGCAGCGGCCACACTCCACATGGGGCTTGGCACTGAGATAGCCAGGAATCAAGGGTGGTGCTGGCCCTCACCTTCCATTTGCAGTCCCTAGGCAAGCCCACCAACACCGGGGCTCTGTGCCTGTTCTCCCTCCTAACCTCAACCTAGCCGAGACCCTCATCAGGGCCAAGCTCCGAACGGCCACCGGCCACATGGAGCTAGGCACTGAAGTAGCCAGGAACCAAGGCTGATGCTGGCCCTCACGGTCCCTTGGCAGCCCCTTCTCAGCCCCACCAACACCGGGGCTCTGTGCCTGTTTTCGCTCCTAACCTCAACCGAGCCCTGACCCTCATCAGGGCCAAGCTCCGAAGCGGCCACCCTCCATGTGGAGCTTGGCACTAAGGTAACCAGAAATCCAGCAAGATGCTCGCCCTCACCTTCCCTTGGTAGCCCCACCAACACCGGGGCTCTGTGCCTGTCCTCCCTCCTAACCTCAACCTAGCCGAGACCCTCATCAGGGCCAAGCTCCGAAGTGGCCACCGGCCACATGGAGCTAGGCACTGAAGTAGCCAGGAACCAAGGCTGATGCTGGCCCTCACGGTCCCTTGGCAGCCCCTTCTCAGCCCCACCAACACCGGGGCTCTGTGCCTGTTCTCCCACCTAACCTCAACCGAGCCCTGACCCTCATCAGGGCCAAGCTCCGAAGCGGCCACCCTCCACGTGGAGCTTGGCACTAAGGTAACCAGAAATCCAGCTTGATGCTGGCCCCCACCTTCCCTTGGTAGCCCCACCAACACCGGGGCTATGTCTCTGTTCTCCACCTTATCCTCGACATACCCCTTACCCTCATCGGAGCCAAGCTCCGAAGAGGCCACCCTCAACATGGGGCTCAGGCACTGAAGGGCAGCCCCGTCTCAGCCCCACTAATACCGGGGCTCTGTGTCTCTGCTCGCACCTAACAGCGACCTATCCCTTACCCTCATCGGAGCCAAGCTCCGAAGAGACCACTCCCCACGTGGGGCTTAGGTACTGAAGTAGCCTGGAATCAAGGTTGATGCTGGCCCTTACGATCTCTTTGCAGCCCCTTCTCAGCCCCACCAATACCGGGGCTCTGTATCTGTTCTCCCACTTAGCCTCAACAGATCCCTTACCCTCATCAGGGCAAAGCGCCGCAGCGGCCACACTCCACATGGGGCTTGGCACTGAGATAGCCAGGAATCAAGGGTGGTGCTGGCCCTCACCTTCCATTTGCAGTCCCTAGGCAAGCCCACCAACACCGGGGCTCTGTGCCTGTTCTCCCTCCTAACCTCAACCAAGCCGAGACCCTCATCAGGGCCAAGCTCCGAAGTGGCCACCGGCCACATGGAGCTAGGCACTGAAGTAGCCTGGAATCAAGTTTGATGCTGGCCCTCACGGTCCCTTGGCAGCCCCTTCTCAGCCCCACCAACACCGGGGCTCTGTACCTGTTCTCCCACCTAACCTCAACCTAGCCCTGACCCTCCTCAGGGCCAAGCTCCGAAGCGGCCACCCTCCACGTGGAGCTTGGCACTAAGGTAACCAGAAATCCAGCTTGATGCTAGCCCTCACCTTCCCTTGGTAGCCCCACCAAAACCGGAGCTCTGTCTCTGTTCTCCACCTTATCCTCGACATATCCCTTACCCTCATCGGGGCCAAGCTCCGAAGCGACCACTCCCCACGTGGGTTTTAGGTACTGAAGTAGCCTGGAATCAAGTTTGATGCTGGCCCTCACGGTCCCTTGGCAGGCCCTTCTCAGCCCCACCAACACCGGGGCTCTGTGCCTGTTCTCCCACCTAACCTCAACCGAGCCCTGACCCTCATCAGGGCCAAGCTCCGAAGCGGCCACCCTCCACGTGGAGCTTGGCACTAAGGTAACCAGAAATCCAGCTTGATTTTAGCCCTCACCTTCCCTTGGTAGCCCCTTCTCAGCCCCACCAACACCGGGGCTCTGTGCCTGTTCTCCCTCCTAACCTCAACCTAGCCGAGACCCTCATCAGGGCCAAGCTCCGAAGTGGCCAACGGGCACATGGAGCTAGGCACTGAAGTAGCCAGGAACCAAGGCTGATGCTGGCCCTCACGGTCCCTTGGCAGCCCCTTCTCAGCCCCACCAACACCGGGGCTCTGTGCCTGTTCTCCCACCTAACCTCAACCGAGCCCTGACCCTCATCAGGGCCAAGCTCCGAAGCGGCCACCCTCCACGTGGAGCTTGGCACTAAGGTAAGCAGGAATCCAGCTTGATGCTGGCCCTCACCTTCCCTTGATAGCCCCACCAAAACCGGGGCTCTGTCTCTGTTCTCCACCTTATCCTCGACATATCCCTTACCCTCATCGGAGCCAAGCTCCTAAGCGACCACTCCCCACGTGGGGCTTAGGTACTGAAGTAGCCTGGAATCAAGGTTGATGCTGGCCCTCACGGCCACGCTCCGAAGAGGCCACCCTCGACATGGGGCTCAGGCACTGAAGTAGCCAGGAACGAAGGTTGATGGTGGCCCTCACCTTCCATTTGCAGTCCCTAGGCAGCCCCACCAATACCGGGGCTCTGTGCCTGTTCTCCCACTTAACGTCAACCTAGCCCTGACCCTCATCAGGGCCAAGCTCCGAAGTGACCACCGTCCACATGGGGCTTGGCACTGAAGTAGCCAGGAACCAAGGCTGATGCTGGCCCTCACGGGCTCTTGGCAGCTCCTTCTCAGGCCCACCAACACCGGGGCTCTGTGTCTCTGCTCGCACCTAACAGCGACCTATCCCTTACCCTCATCGGAGCCAAGCTCCGAAGCGACCGCTCCCCACGTGGGGCTTAGGTACTGAAGTAGCCTGGAACCAAGGTTGATGCTGGCCCTCACGATCTCTTGGCAGCTCCTTCTCACCCCCACCAACACCGTGTTTCTGTGCCTGTTCTCCCACCTAACCTCAACCTAGCCCTGACCCTCATCAGGGCAAAGCTTCGAAGGGGCCACACTCCACATTGGGCTTGGCATTGAGATAGCAAGGAATCAAGGCTGATGCCGGACCTCGCCTTCCGTTTGCAGTCCCTAGGCAGCCCCACCAATACCGGCGCTCTGTGTCTGTTCCCCCAGTTATCCTCGACATATATCTTCTCCTCATCAGGGCCAAGCTCCGAAGCGGCCACCCACCACGTGGGGCTCTGGGGCAGACGTGGCCAGGAATGAAGGCTGATGCTGGCCCTCACGATCTCTTGTCAGCCCCTCCTCAGCCCCACCAACCCCTGCCCCCTTCTCTTTGGTCTCCCACCTAAGCATCAACCTACATCTTACCTTCAGCAGAGCCAGGCTCTGAAACGTCTACCCACCAGATGGCGCTCCAACACAGAGGGAACCTGTGTTCGTTGCACTCGCCTGCCCCGGCAGCCCTTTGAGGTCCCCACCACCACCGGGGCTAGGCGCTTGCCGTAGCACTCAACCGTCAACCTTGCCGCAGCCCAACTGCAAAGCAGACAAGCGCCCCGTCGAGCTCCCACACACGTTTTGCCAGGACTGAAATATGTTCGCAGCGCTCACCTTCCCTTTACAGCCCCTTCTCAGCTGCCCAGCACCCAGCCATCTCCAGCACCGCAAATGCGCAACATCCAGCACACCTAGCACCCCTTGGGATCTTTGGCAGTGCTTGGTGCTGGGCATGTGTCGGTGCTGGGTCGTGGGGGTACTGTGTGCTAGGCCCTGAGTGGAGTGGGTTCTGGACAGGTCTGGGTGCTGCAGTTGCTGGGTGTTGGGCATATCTGGGTGCTCGCCATGTCCCTGTGCTGGGCACTGGGAGGATTTGGTGCTGGGAATGGGCAGGCGATGATCGTGCCTGGGTGGTGGATGCGGGCTACAGGCAGTGCTGGGCGCTGGGTGCTGGTCATTGGGGGTACTGGGTTCTAGGCACTGGGCATGCGGGGTGCTGGACATCTCTGGGTGCTGAGCATGTCCAAGTGATGGGTCCGGGGCACTGGGACTGCTGGGCAGTGGGGGTGCTGGGGACTATGCATATCAGGGTGCTGGGCATGCCTGTGTACTGAGTGCTTGGCGCTGGGTTCTGGATGCTGGCTGGTGGGCATTGTCTGTGTGCTGGTTATTGGGCACTGGCGGTGGCAGGCATGGCAGTGCTTGTTGCTGGGCATTTTCTGATCCTGGCTGTTGGGGGTGCTGAGCACTGGGCATGTCTGGGTGATGGATGGAGGGAGTTTTGGGTGCTGGGCACTAGGGGTGCTGGCTAGTGGGTATGTCCGTGTGCTGGGTATGTCCATATGCCGGATGCTGTGCGCTGGGGACGCTGGGCACTGGGGTTAGTGGGTGCTGTGCACTGGGGTTGCTGGGTGCTGGGCAGCGCGACTGCTGGGGGCTGGGAGTGCTGGGTACTATGCATAAGCGGGTGCAGGGTATGTCTTGCTGCTGGATGGTGGGTTCTGGGGCTACTGGGAGCTGGGGGTATTGGGTGCTGGGCACTGGGGTTGCTGGGTGCTAAGTCCTGTGGGTGCTGGTTGCTGGGCCCTGGGAGTGCTGGGTACTATGCATAAGCGGGTGCAGGGTATGTCTTGCTGCTGGGTGCTGGGGGTATTGGGTGTTGGCCACTGGGGTGTTGGGTGCTGGGCATGTCGTCGTCCTTGGCATCACTGATGCTGGGCACTGGGGGTACTGGCTGCTGGGAGCTAGGGGTGCTGGCTTTGGGCATTTCAGTTGCTGGACATGACCAGGTGCTGGGCGTCTCCAGGTGCTGGGCATGTGCGGATGCTGTGTGCTCGGCACTTGGGGTTCTGGGTGGTCGGCGGTGAGGGTGCTGGACGCTGGGGATGCTGGCTGTTGCGGTGCTGGGTGCTGGGCACTGGGGCTGCTGAGTGGTGGGCATGTCCAGGTGCTGTTTGTTGGCGGTTGGGGTGCTGGGTTGTGCGCCTGTCCAGGAGTTAGTGCTGGGCCCTGGGGGTGCTGTGTATGTCCGAGTGCTGGGCATGTCCGGATGCTGGGTAAACGGGTTTTTGGGCTGTGGGGGTGTTGGGTATGCTGGTTTCTGGGCACTGGGGAGGTGCTGGCTGCGAGACCTGTATGGTGGTGGGTGTTTGGTGTACTGGTTGCAGGGCGCTGGGCGTGCTGGGTGCTGGGCATGTCCGGGTGCTACGTGCTGATCACTGGGGATGTTGGGGGCTGGTTTGCTGTGTTCTGGTGTGTAGCGTGCTGGGCATGTTTGGGTGCTGGGCATGTCCAGGTGCTGGGTACTGGGCGCTGGGGGTGGTGGTCCCTGGGGGTGCTGTGTGCTGGGCATGTCCGGGGGGTGGGTTGGGCAGTGGGGTTGCTGGGTGCTGGGAATGTGCGGGTGCTGGGGGCTGGGCCCTGAGGTTGATGGGGGCTGGGCACTCGGGTTGCTGGGTGCTGGCTGGTGCGGTTGCGGGGCCCTGGTGTTGCTGGGTACTATGCATAACTGAGTGCAGGGTATCTCTTGGTGCTGGAGGTACTGGGTGCTGGGCATATCCGGTGCTGGGCCTGTGCTCTGGAGTTGCTGGGTTCTGTGCTCTGGGGGTGCTTGTTTCTTGGCACGTGCGTGTGCTGTGTGCTCTTCCCTGGTTGTGCTGGGTATGTGTGGGTGTTGGGCAGTGTGGGTGCTGTGTGGTGGGCGCTGGGCATGTCTGGGTGCTGGGTGATGGGCACTGGAGGTTCTGGGCGATGGGGAGCAGGGAAGCTGCCTGCTAGGCATGTCTGAGTGCTGGGCATGTCCGGGTGCTGGGTACTGTGCGCTGGCAGTGGTGGGCGGTGGTGGTGCTGGGTGCTGGGCATGTCCGGGTGCTAGGCAATGGCGGTGCTGGGTGCTTGGCGCTGGGGGTGATGGTCTTTGGGTGTGCTGGGTGCTGGGCATGTCCCTGTGCTGGGTGGTGGGGGTGCTGGGCATGTGCGGGTGTTGGTTGCCGGGCCCTGGGTGTACTGGGTGCTGGACACTGGGGTGGTTGGTTTCTGGGCGCTGGGGCTGCTGGGTTCTGTGCCCCTGTGTTGCTGGGTGCTGAGCATGTCCGGGTGCTGGCCATGTGTAAGTGCAGCGTGCTGGGCACTGGGTGCTGGGGGGTGGGGGTGCTGGATGCTGAGTGTTGGGTATGCTGGTTTCCGGGCACTGGGCGGAAGTGTGTGAGACCTGTGGGGGTGTTGTATGGTGGGTGTTTGGGGTGCTGAGTGCTGCAGGTGCTGGGCATGTCCAGGTGCTATGTGCTGATCACTGGGGTTCTTGGGGGCTGGTTTGCTGTGTTCTGGTGTGTTGGGCGCTGGGCATGTTTGTCTGGGTGCTGGGCATGTCTGGGTGCTGGGTACTGGGAACTGGCAGTGCGGGGCGGTGCGGGTGCTGTGTGCTGGGCATGTCGGGGTGCTGGGTGCTGGGCAGTGGGAGTGCTGGGTGCTAGGTACTGGGGGTGCTGGGCCTTGGCATTGCTGGCTACTATACATAACTGAGTGCAGGGTATGTCTTGGTGCTGGATGCTTGGTGCTGGAGGTCCCGGGTGCTGGGCATATGCAGTGCTGGGTGTTGGGCATATGCGGTGCTGGGTGGCTGTGCTGGGGTTGCTGGGTGCTGTGCTGTGAGGGTGCTGGATTCCTGGCATGTGCGTGTACTGTGTGCTGGGCCCTGGTTGTGCTGGGTATGTGTGGGTGCTGGGTGTTGGGCACTGGGGGAGGGTGGTGCTAGGTGCTGGGCATGTCCAGGTGCTGAGCAATGGTGGTGCTGGGTGCTTGGCGCTGGGGGTGGTGGTACCTGGGGCTGCTGTGTGCTGGGCACGTCGGGGTGCTGGGTTTTGGGCGGTGGGGGTGCTGGGTGCTGGGCGTGTGCGTGTGTTGGTTGCTGGACCCTGGCGTGCTGGGCGCTGGGGCTATCGGTTACCGGGTGCTGGGGGTGCTGGGTTCAATGCAGCGTATGCAGGTCCTGGGCAGTGGGTGTGCTGGAAGCTGGGTGTTGGGTATGCTGGTTCCTGCCACTGCGGGTGCTGGGTGTGAGACTTGTGGGCGTGCTGGATGGTGGGTGTTTGGTGTGCACCCTCACTGCCCACCACCCAGAACCCCAAGTGCCGAGCACACAGCATCCGGACGTGCCCAGCACCTGCACACGCCCAGCACCCACAAGACCCAACAACCAGCACTGGTCATGACCAGTACCTGGAAATGCCCACAGCCAGCACCCCTAGCTCCCCACACCCAGCACTCCCAGGGCCCAGCATGAATTCCCGGACATGCGCACAACCCAGCACACCCACCGCCAACACACAGCATCGAGACATGCCCAGCAGCCCCAGTGCCCAGCATCCACCAGCAAGACATACCCTGCACCCAATTATGCATGGTATCCAGCACTCCCAGGGCCCAGCAACCAGTAGCCCCAGTACCTCGGCTCGCTTCTGTAATTCTACACAATGAAGACTTGTGGCTTAGAAGTTAGGGAACTAGCAGGTGTGGTGTTTGCAGGTGTGTAGAATTGTAGTCTAAATCGTGTCTCCTGGAAGCAGTGTTAGACTCTAGTGAAGAGTAACCTTGGAAACGAGAACCGTAAACAAAGGTAGTCCAGACGTGGCTCGGAGACAAACCTCGACCTTATAAGGAAAGAAAGGAACAGGTTCACAAAGAGTTCACGACCCCGC
Source organism: Calonectris borealis (assembly GCF_964195595.1). Classification (NCBI taxonomy): domain Eukaryota; kingdom Metazoa; phylum Chordata; class Aves; order Procellariiformes; family Procellariidae; genus Calonectris; species Calonectris borealis. The sequence continues at coordinate 131,045 of NW_027441494.1, read as the reverse complement.
CGACCACCACAGACCACCCGAGACCCTCAAGGAGACCCTAAAGGTTTTAGTGCGCATGTGTCTAGGATGATGTAATATTATAATCGGTTCTCGGAAATTTAAGGAATATGTAAAAGAGAAACTGAAAATATGTATGAGAAGCATGGATACAAACAGAAAGGTGATTAGACCTGGTGTGCTTCATTTGTGGCGAGTCCACCGAGCACCCAGGCCTGAATAAAACAATCTCTCTCCTGAGCGTGTGGAATTGGTTCCTTCCACGCCGGGCACGAATCCGCTTTTCGGACAACACCTAGCCCCCAGCACCCGCACCAGCAGCACCAGCAAGCCCAGTGCCCAGCACGCAGCAACCTCAGGGCCCAGCACCCAGCCGTGCCCGCCACCCGGACATGCCCAGCACCCAGCAACCCCAGTGCACAACACCCAGCACCCCCAGCGCCCAGAAACCAACACACGCACACACCCAGCACGCCCACCGCCCAAAACCCAGCAGCCCAACATGCCCAGCACACAGCACCACCACCGCCACCACCCCCACTGCCCAGTACCCAGCACCCACACATGCCCAGCACCCAGACATGCCCAGCACACAGCACCAGCACCGCCCACCACCCCCACTGCCCAGTACCCAGCACCCACACATGCCCAGCACTCAGACATGCCCAGCAGGCAGCTTCTCTGCTGCCCACCGCCCAGCATCCCGACCGCCCAGCGCCCAGACATGCCCAGGCCCCGCCACACAGCACCCACACTGCCCAACACCCAGCACCCACACATACCCGGCACAACCAGGGCCCAGCACACAGCATACGCACATGTCAGGAATCCAGCACCCTCACAGCACAGCACCCAGCAACCCCAGCACAGCCACCCAGCACCGCATATGCCCAGCACCTAGCACCGCATATGCCCAACACCCAGCACCCGGTACCTCCAGTACCCAGCATCCAGCACCAAGACATACCCTGCACTCAGTTATGCAGAGTACCTAGCAATACCGGGCCCAGCACCCCAGTACCTAGCACCCAACACTCCCACTGCCCAACACCCACCTCCCGGACGTGCCCAGCACACAGCACCCCCACTGCCCCACACAGCCAGCGCCCAGTACCCAGCACCCAGACATGGCCAGCACCCAAACATGCCCAGCACTCAACACACCACTGCCCAGATCCCAGCAAACCAGCCCCCAACATCTCCAGTGATCAGCACATAGCACCCGGACATGCCCAGCACCCAGCACCCGCAGCGCTCAGCATCCACCACCCCCAGTGCTCTGTACTCAGCACACCAAACACCTACCATCCAGCACGCCCACACGTCTCACACCCAGCATCCCCAGTGCCCAGCAACCAGCATACCCAACACCCACCATCCATCACCCCCACACGTCTCACACCCATGACCCCCAGTGCTCTGTACTCAGCACACCAAACACCCACCATCCAGCACCCCCACACGTCTCACACCCAGCACCCCCAGTGCGCAGTACCCCACACCCAGACATGCCCAGCACCCGGACATACACAGCACTCAGCACTGTCCTGCTTCCGGCTGGGACAGAGTTAACTTTCTTCCCAGTAGCTTGGGGGGTGTGCTGGCTTTTGGGTTTGGTGTGAGAGGAGCGTTGATGGCCCCTTAATGCTTTGGCTGTTGCTGGGCGGTGCTTGCACCGGGAGACTTTTGTTCTCTCTTTTCGGCCTCCCACAGGAAGCTCGGGGGGGGGTGGGGGGTGGCGGGGGGGGGGGGGAGTACAGCCGGGGTAGTTGACCTAGCTGGCCAATGGGGTATTCTATAGCATGTGACATCCTGCTCAGTATAAAACATGGGAGGGGGCGGGGGAGGGAAACGACTCTCCCCCCCCCCCCCCCGCCCCAGTCCATGACACGCGGTCGGCAGCGGTGAGCAGTTGCATTGTGCATTGCCTGCTTTGTATCGTCTGTTGTTGTTGTTGTTCTCATTGTTATTATTACTGTTCTACTTCATTTTATTTCAACCATTAAACTGTTTTTATCTCAACCCGGGAGTTTTCCTACTTGTGCCCTCCCGATTCTCTCCCCCATCCCACGGGGTGGGGGGGGGGGAGAGCCAGCGGCTGCGTGGGGTTTTTTTGCAGGCTGGGGTTAAACCACGACATGCACCCATCGTACCCTCCACCCAGCACCCAGCACTCATTCCCAGACATGCGCACAACCTAGCACACCCACCGCCAACACACAGCCCCTGGACATGCCCAGCACCCAGCAGCCCCACTGCCCAGCACCGCATTGCCCAGCATCCCCAGCGCCCAGCACCCTCACTGCCCACCACCCAGAACAACAAGTGCCGAGCACACAGCATCCGGACATGCCCAGCACCGGGCACACCCAGCACCCACAAGACCCAGCACCCGGTCATGACCAGCAACTGGAAATGCCCACAGCCAGCACCTCTAGCTCCCAGCAGCCATCAACCCCAGTGCCTAGCACTCAGCACCCAGTCCTGCCAAGCACCCAACACCCCGGTGCTCAGCACCCTGCACCCGGTCGTGTCCAGGGCCCACCACACAGCACCCACACTGCCCAACACCCAGCACCCACACATACCCGGCACAACCAGGGCCCAGCACACAGCCCACGCACATGCCAGGAATCCAGCATCCCCAGAGCACAGCACCCAGCAACCCCAGCACAGCCACCCAGCACCGCATATGCCCAGCATGAAGCACCGCATATGCCCACAACCCAGCACCCAGTACCTCCAGCACCAGGCATCCAGCACCAAGACATACCCTGCACTCAGTTATGCAGAGTACCTAGCAATACCGGGCCCAGCACCCCAGTACCTAGCACCCAACACTCCCACTGCCCAACACCCACCTCCCGGACATGCCCAGCACACAGCACCCCCACCACCCCACACCGCCAGCGCCCACTATGCAGCACCCAGAAATGCCCAGCACCCAAACATGCCCAGCACTCAACACACCGCTGCCCAGATCCCAGCAAACCAGCCCCCAACATCGCCAGTGATCAGCACATAGCACCCGGAATGCCCAGCACCCGCAGCGCTCAGCACCCAGCACCCCCAGTGCCCAGCAGCCAGCACCGCAGCAACCAGCATCCCCAGCGCCCAGCACCCGGTCATGCCAAGCACCTGGACATGCCCAGCACCAAGCACGCCTGTGCCCAGCACACAATATCCCCAGCACCCAGTAGCCCCAGCACCCAGCAGCAAGAGATACCCTGCACCCGCTTACCCATAGTACCCACAGCGCTCAGCAGCCACCATCCCCAGTGCTCTGTACTCAGCACACCAAACACCCACCATCCAGCACCCCCACACGTCTCACACCCAGCACCCCCAGTGCGCAGTACCCCGCACCCAGACATGCCCAGCACCCGGACATACACAGCACTCAGCACTGTCCTGCTTCCGGCTGGGACAGAGTTAACTTTCTTCCCAGTAGCTTGGGGGTGTGCTGGCTTTTGGGTTTGGTGTGAGAGGAGCGTTGATGGCCCCTTAATGCTTTGGCTGTTGCTGGGCGGTGCTTGCACCGGGAGACTTTTGTTCTCTCTTTTCGGCCTCCCACAGGAAGCTCGGGGGGGGGTGGGGGGTGGCGGGGGGGTGGGGAGCACAGCCGGGGTAGTTGACCTAGCTGGCCAATGGGGTATTCTATAGCATGTGACATCCTGCTCAGTATAAAAAATGGGAGGGGGCGGGGGAGGGAAACGACTCTCCCCCCCCCCCGCCCCAGTTCATGACACGCGGTCGGCAGCGGTGAACAGTTGCATTGTGCATTGCCTGCTTTGTATCGTCTGTTGTTGTTGTTGTTCTCATTGTTATTATTACTGTTCTACTTCGTTTTATTTCAACCATTAAACTGTTTTTATCTCAACCCGGGAGTTTTCCTACTTGTGCCCTCCCGATTCTCTCCCCAATCCCACGGGGTGGGGGGGGGAGGAGAGCCAGTGGCTGCGTGGGGTTTATTTGCAGGCTGGGGTTAAACCAACACATGCACCCATCATACCCTCCACCCAGCACTGCCAGGGCCCAGCACTCCCATGGCCCAGCACTGATTCCCACACATGCACACAACCCAGCACACGCACCACCAATGCACAGCACCTCGACATGCCCAGCAGCCCTGGAGCCCAGCACACAGCACCCAGCAGCCCCAGCACCAGGACATGACAAGAAGCCAGTCCCCGCAGTGCCCAACAACCCACGACTCAGCAACGGAACATGCCTAGCACCAGGCACCACCAATGTGTAGCAAGGAGTGCTAGGTGTGGTGGATATGGCACATTTGGGGTGCTGGAGCTGGCTGGGTGTTGGGCAGCTGAGAAGGGTCTCTCAAGGGAAGGTGAGAGCCACCAACATCTTTCAGTCCTGCCTGTTAGTTTATGGGAGCCCGAAGAGGGGATCGACTGCTTTGCAGTTGGGCTGTGGTAAGGTTGCTGGTTGGGTGGTAGAGCGAGAGCAGCTCCCTCGGAAAGGGCTGCCACGAAAGGCAAGAGCCAGAAACAGCTTTCAATCCTGGTTCTTTCTGTGTTGGAGCGCCCTCTGGTGGGAAGCCGTTTACGAAATGGGCTCGAGAGATGGTAAGGCAAAGGTTGATATTTAGGTTTGAGAATAAGGGAGAGGGGTGGTGGGACCGGGAAGGGTCCCGTGGTGGGTCCATGTGGTGGGTGGCGTTAACTAATGCAGAAGGATCTCGTTATCTACGCAGAACCTCAAACTATCCCTTATCCTCCTCAGAGGCAAGCTCCGAAACGGCCACCCACCTCCTCCGGCTCAGGCACAGAAATAGCAAGGAATCAAGGACGATGCTGGCCCTCACGATCTCTTGGCAGCCACTTCTCAGCCCCATCAACACCGTGGCACTGTACCTCTGCTCGCACCTAACAGCGACCTATCCCTTACCCTCATCAGGGCCAAGCTCCGAAGTGGCCACCCACCACATGGAGCTAGGAACTGAAGTAGCTAGAAACCAAGGCGGATGCTGGCCCTCACGGTCCCTTGGCAGCCCCTTCTCAGCCCCACCAACACCGGGGCTCTGTCGCTGTTCTCCCACTTATCCTCGACATATCTCTGACCCTCACCAGGGCCACCTCCGAAGCGGCCACCCTCCACATGGAGCTTGGCACTAAAGTAGCCAGGAAACAAGGTTGATGCTGGCTCTCACGATCACTTCGCAGCCCCTTCTCAGCCGCACCAATGCCGGGGCTCTGTCTCTGTTCTCCCACCTAACCTCAACCTAGCCCTGACCCTCATCAGGGCCAAGCTCCGAAGCGGCCACCCTCCACGTGGAGCTTGGCACTAAGGTAACCAGAAAGCCAGCTTGATGCTGGCCCTCACCTTCCCTTGGTAGCCCCACCAAAACCGGGGCTCTGTCTCTGTTCTCCACCTTATCCTCGACATATCCCTTACCCTCATTGGAGCCAAGCTCCGAAGAGGCCACCCTCCACATGGGGCTCAGGCACTGAGATAGCCAGGAACCAAGGCTGATGGTGGCCCTCACCTTCCATTTGTAATCCCTAGGCAGCCCCACCAACACCGTGGCTCTGTGCCTGTTCTCCCACCTAACCTCAACCTAGCCCTGACCCTCATCAGGGCCAAGCTCCGAAGTGGCCAACCTCCACGTGGATCCTGGCAATGAGGTAGCCAAGAATCAAGATTGATGCTGGCCCTCACCTTCCTTGGCACCCCACCAATACCGTGGCTCTCTGTCTGTTCTCCTGCCTAACATCAACCTAGCCCTGACCCTCATCAGGGCCACCTCCGAAGCGGCCACCCTCCCCATGGGTCTTGGCACTGAAGTAGCCAGGAACAAAGGTTTATGATGGACCTCACGGTCTCTTGTCGGCCCCACCAATACCGGGACTCTGTGTCTGTGCTCGCACCTACGAGCGACCTATCCCTTACCCTCATCGGAGCCAAGCTCCGAAGCGACCACTCTTCATGTGGGGCTTAGGCACTGAGGCAGCCAAGAACCAACGTAGCTGCTTGTCCTCACGATCACTGCGAAGCCCCTTCTCAGCCCCACCAACACCGGGGCTCTGTGCCTGTTCTCCCACCTTACCTCAACCTAGCCCAGACCCTCATCGGAGCCAAGCTCCGAAGAGGCCACCCTCAACATGGGGCTCAGGCACTGAAGGGCAGCCCCGTCTCAGCCCCACCAATACCGGGGCTCTGTGTCTCTGCTCGCACCTAACAGCGACCTATCCCTTACCCTCATCGGAGCCAAGCTCCGAAGCGACCACTCCCCACGTGGGGCTTATGTACTGAAGTAGCCTGGAATCAAGGTTGATGCTGGCCCTTACGATCTCTTTGCAGCCCCTTCTCAGCCCCACCAATACCGGGGCTCTGTATCTGTTCTCCCACTTAGCCTCGACAGATCCCTTACCCTCATCAGGGCAAAGCGCCGCAGCGGCCACACTCCACATAGGGCTTGGCACTGAGATAGCCAGGAATCAAGGGTGGTGCTGGCGCTCACCTTCCATTTGCAGTCCCTAGGCAAGCCCACAAACACCGGGGCTCTGTGCCTGTTCTCCCTCCTAACCTCAACCTAGCCGAGACCCTCATCAGGGCCAAGCTCCGAAGTGGCCACCGGCCACATGGAGCTAGGCACTGAAGTAGCCAGGAACCAAGGCTGATGCTGGCCCTCACGGGCTCTTGGCAGCCCCTTCTCAGCCCCACCAACACCGGGGCTCTGTGCCTGTTCTCCCACCTAACCTCAACCGAGCCCTGACCCTCATCAGGGCCAAGCTCCAAAGTGGCCACCCTCCACGTGGAGCTTGGCACTAAGGTAAGCAGGAATCCAGCTTGATGCTAGCCCTCACCTTCCCTTGGTAGCCCCACCAAAACCGGGGCCCTGTCTCTGTTCTCCACCTTATCCTCGACATATCCCTTACCCTCATCGGAGCCAAGCTCCGAAGAGACCACTCCCCACGTGGGGCTTAGGTACTGAAGTAGCCTGGAATCAAGGTTGATGCTGGCCCTCACGATCTCTTGGCAGCTCCTTCTCACCCCCACCAACACCGTGTTTCTGTGCCTGTTCTCCCACCTAACCTCAACCTAGCCCTGACCCTCATCAGGGCCAAGCTCCGAAGCGGCCACCCTCCACGTGGAGCTTGGCACTAAGGTAACCAGAAATCCAGCTTGATTTTAGCCCTCACCTTCCCTTGGTAGCCCCTTCTCAGCCCCACCAACACCGGGGCTCTGTGCCTGTTCTCCCTCCTAACCTCAACCGAGCCGAGACCCTCATCAGGGCCAAGCTCCGAAGTGGCCACCGGCCACATGGAGCTAGGCACTGAAGTAGCCAGGAACCAAGGCTGATGCTGGCCCTCACGGTCCCTTGGCAGCCCCTTCTCAGCCCCACCAACACCGGGGCTCTGTGCCTGTTTTCGCTCCTAACCTCAACCGAGCCCTGACCCTCATCAGGGCCAAGCTCCGAAGCGGCCACCCACCATGTGGAGCTTGGCACTAAGGTAACCAGAAATCCAGCAAGATGCTCGCCCTCACCTTCCCTTGGTAGCCCCACCAACACCGGGGCTCTGTGCCTGTCCTCCCTCCTAACCTCAACCTAGCCGAGACCCTCATCAGGGCCAAGCTCCGAAGTGGCCAACGGGCACATGGAGCTAGGCACTGAAGTAGCCAGGAACCAAGGCTGATGCTGGCCCTCACGGTCCCTTGGCAGCCCCTTCTCAGCCCCACCAACACCGGGGCTCTGTGCCTGTCCTCCCACCTAACCTCAACCGAGCCCTGACCCTCATCAGGGCCAAGCTCCGAAGCGGCCACCCTCCACGTGGAGCTTGGCACTAAGGTAACCAGAAATCCAGCTTGATTTTAGCCCTCACCTTCCCTTGGTAGCCCCTTCTCAGCCCCACCAACACCGGGGCTCTGTGCCTGTTCTCCCTCCTAACCTCAACCTAGCCGAGACCCTCATCAGGGCCAAGCTCCGAAGTGGCCACCGGCCACATGGAGCTAGGCACTGAAGTAGCCAGGAAACAAGGCTGATGCTGGCCCTCACGGTCCCTTGGCAGCCCCTTCTCAGCCCCACCAACACCGGGGCTCTGTGCCTGTTTTCGCTCCTAACCTCAACCGAGCCCTGACCCTCATCAGGGCCAAGCTCCGAAGCGGCCACCCACCATGTGGAGCTTGGCACTAAGGTAACCAGAAATCCAGCAAGATGCTCGCCCTCACCTTCCCTTGGTAGCCCCACCAACACCGGGGCTCTGTGCCTGTCCTCCCTCCTAACCTCAACCTAGCCGAGACCCTCATCAGGGCCAAGCTCCGAAGTGGCCAACGGGCACATGGAGCTAGGCACTGAAGTAGCCAGGAACCAAGGCTGATGCTGGCCCTCACGGTCCCTTGGCAGCCCCTTCTCAGCCCCACCAACACCGGGGCTCTGTGCCTGTCCTCCCACCTAACCTCAACCGAGCCCTGACCCTCATCAGGGCCAAGCTCCGAAGCGGCCACCCTCCACGTGGAGCTTGGCACTAAGGTAACCAGAAATCCAGCTTGATTTTAGCCCTCACCTTCCCTTGGTAGCCCCTTCTCAGCCCCACCAACACCGGGGCTCTGTGCCTGTTCTCCCTCCTAACCTCAACCTAGCCGAGACCCTCATCAGGGCCAAGCTCCGAAGTGGCCACCGGCCACATGGAGCTAGGCACTGAAGTAGCCAGGAACCAAGGCTGATGCTGGCCCTCACGGTCCCTTGGCAGCCCCTTCTCAGCCCCACCAACACCGGGGCTCTGTGCCTGTTCTCCCACCTAACCTCAACCGAGCCCTGACCCTCATCAGGGCCAAGCTCCGAAGCGGCCACCCTCCATGTGGAGCTTGGCACTAAGGTAACCAGAAATCCAGCAAGATGCTCGCCCTCACCTTCCCTTGGTAGCCCCACCAACACCGGGGCTCTGTGCCTGTCCTCCCTCCTAACCTCAACCTAGCCGAGACCCTCATCAGGGCCAAGCTCCGAAGTGGCCACCGGCCACATGGAGCTAGGCACTGAAGTAGCCAGGAACCAAGGCTGATGCTGGCCCTCACGGTCCCTTGGCAGCCCCTTCTCAGCCCCACCAACACCGGGGCTCTGTGCCTGTCCTCCCACCTAACCTCAACCGAGCCCTGACCCTCATCAGGGCCAAGCTCCGAAGCGGCCACCCTCCACGTGGAGCTTGGCACTAAGGTAACCAGAAATCCAGCTTGATTTTAGCCCTCACCTTCCCTTGGTAGCCCCTTCTCAGCCCCACCAACACCGGGGCTCTGTGCCTGTTCTCCCTCCTAACCTCAACCTAGCCGAGACCCTCATCAGGGCCAAGCTCCGAAGTGGCCACCGGCCACATGGAGCTAGGCACTGAAGTAGCCAGGAACCAAGGCTGGTGCTGGCCCTCACGGTCCCTTGGCAGCCCCTTCTCAGCCCCACCAACACCGGGGCTCTGTGCCTGTTCTCCCACCTAACCTCAACCGAGCCCTGACCCTCATCAGGGCCAAGCTCCGAAGCGGCCACCCTCCACGTGGAGCTTGGCACTAAGGTAACCAGAAATCCAGCTTGATGCTGGCCCCCACCTTCCCTTGGTAGCCCCACCAACACCGGGGCTCTGTCTCTGTTCTCCACCTTATCCTCGACATACCCCTTACCCTCATCGGAGCCAAGCTCCGAAGAGGCCACCCTCAACATGGGGCTCAGGCACTGAAGGGCAGCCCCGTCTCAGCCCCACTAATACCGGGGCTCTGTGTCTCTGCTCGCACCTAACAGCGACCTATCCCTTACCCTCATCGGAGCCAAGCTCCGAAGAGACCACTCCCCACGTGGGGCTTAGGTACTGAAGTAGCCTGGAATCAAGGTTGATGCTGGCCCTTACGATCTCTTTGCAGCCCCTTCTCAGCCCCACCAATACCGGGGCTCTGTATCTGTTCTCCCACTTAGCCTCGACAGATCCCTTACCCTCATCAGGGCAAAGCGCCGCAGCGGCCACACTCCACATGGGGCTTGGCACTGAGATAGCCAGGAATCAAGGTTGATGCTGGCCCTCACGGCCACGCTCCGAAGAGGCCACCCTCGACATGGGGCTCAGGCACTGAAGTAGCCAGGAACGAAGGTTGATGGTGGCCCTCACCTTCCATTTGCAGTCCCTAGGCAGCCCCACCAATACCGGGGCTCTGTGCCTGTTCTCCCACTTAACGTCAACCTAGCCCTGACCCTCATCAGGGCCAAGCTCCGAAGTGACCACCGTCCACATGGGGCTTGGCACTGAAGTAGCCAGGAACCAAGGCTGATGCTGGCCCTCACGGGCTCTTGGCAGCTCCTTCTCAGGCCCACCAACACCGGGGCTCTGTGTCTCTGCTCGCACCTAACAGCGACCTATCCCTTACCCTCATCGGAGCCAAGCTCCGAAGCGACCGCTCCCCACGTGGGGCTTAGGTACTGAAGTAGCCTGGAACCAAGGTTGATGCTGGCCCTCACGATCTCTTGGCAGCTCCTTCTCACCCCCACCAACACCGTGTTTCTGTGCCTGTTCTCCCACCTAACCTCAACCTAGCCCTGACCCTCATCAGGGCAAAGCTTCGAAGGGGCCACACTCCACATTGGGCTTGGCATTGAGATAGCAAGGAATCAAGGCTGATGCCGGACCTCGCCTTCCGTTTGCAGTCCCTAGGCAGCCCCACCAATACCGGCGCTCTGTGTCTGTTCCCCCAGTTATCCTCGACATATATCTTCTCCTCATCAGGGCCAAGCTCCGAAGCGGCCACCCACCACGTGGGGCTCTGGGGCAGACGTGGCCAGGAATGAAGGCTGATGCTGGCCCTCACGATCTCTTGTCAGCCCCTCCTCAGCCCCACCAACCCCTGCCCCCTTCTCTTTGGTCTCCCACCTAAGCATCAACCTACATCTTACCTTCAGCAGAGCCAGGCTCTGAAACGTCTACCCACCAGATGGCGCTCCAACACAGAGGGAACCTGTGTTCGTTGCACTCGCCTGCCCCGGCAGCCCTTTGAGGTCCCCACCACCACCGGGGCTAGGCGCTTGCCGTAGCACTCAACCGTCAACCTTGCCGCAGCCCAACTGCAAAGCAGACAAGCGCCCCGTCGAGCTCCCACACACGTTTTGCCAGGACTGAAATATGTTCGCAGCGCTCACCTTCCCTTTACAGCCCCTTCTCAGCTGCCCAGCACCCAGCCATCTCCAGCACCGCAAATGCGCAACATCCAGCACACCTAGCACCCCTTGGGATCTTTGGCAGTGCTTGGTGCTGGGCATGTGTCGGTGCTGGGTCGTGGGGGTACTGTGTGCTAGGCCCTGAGTGGAGTGGGTTCTGGACAGGTCTGGGTGCTGCAGTTGCTGGGTGTTGGGCATATCTGGGTGCTCGCCATGTCCCTGTGCTGGGCACTGGGAGGATTTGGTGCTGGGAATGGGCAGGCGATGATCGTGCCTGGGTGGTGGATGCGGGCTACAGGCAGTGCTGGGCGCTGGGTGCTGGTCATTGGGGGTACTGGGTTCTAGGCACTGGGCATGCGGGGTGCTGGACATCTCTGGGTGCTGAGCATGTCCAAGTGATGGGTCCGGGGCACTGGGACTGCTGGGCAGTGGGGGTGCTGGGGACTATGCATATCAGGGTGCTGGGCATGCCTGTGTACTGAGTGCTTGGCGCTGGGTTCTGGATGCTGGCTGGTGGGCATTGTCTGTGTGCTGGTTATTGGGCACTGGCGGTGGCAGGCATGGCAGTGCTTGTTGCTGGGCATTTTCTGATCCTGGCTGTTGGGGGTGCTGAGCACTGGGCATGTCTGGGTGATGGATGGAGGGAGTTTTGGGTGCTGGGCACTAGGGGTGCTGGCTAGTGGGTATGTCCGTGTGCTGGGTATGTCCATATGCCGGATGCTGTGCGCTGGGGACGCTGGGCACTGGGGTTAGTGGGTGCTGTGCACTGGGGTTGCTGGGTGCTGGGCAGCGCGACTGCTGGGGGCTGGGAGTGCTGGGTACTATGCATAAGCGGGTGCAGGGTATGTCTTGCTGCTGGATGGTGGGTTCTGGGGCTACTGGGAGCTGGGGGTATTGGGTGCTGGGCACTGGGGTTGCTGGGTGCTAAGTCCTGTGGGTGCTGGTTGCTGGGCCCTGGGAGTGCTGGGTACTATGCATAAGCGGGTGCAGGGTATGTCTTGCTGCTGGGTGCTGGGGGTATTGGGTGTTGGCCACTGGGGTGTTGGGTGCTGGGCATGTCGTCGTCCTTGGCATGACTGATGCTGGGCACTGGGGGTACTGGCTGCTGGGAGCTAGGGGTGCTGGCTTTGGGCATTTCAGTTGCTGGACATGACCAGGTGCTGGGCGTCTCCAGGTGCTGGGCATGTGCGGATGCTGTGTGCTCGGCACTTGGGGTTCTGGGTGGTCGGCGGTGAGGGTGCTGGACGCTGGGGATGCTGGCTGTTGCGGTGCTGGGTGCTGGGCACTGGGGCTGCTGAGTGGTGGGCATGTCCAGGTGCTGTTTGTTGGCGGTTGGGGTGCTGGGTTGTGCGCCTGTCCAGGAGTTAGTGCTGGGCCCTGGGGGTGCTGTGTATGTCCGAGTGCTGGGCATGTCCGGATGCTGGGTAAACGGGTTTTTGGGCTGTGGGGGTGTTGGGTATGCTGGTTTCTGGGCACTGGGGAGGTGCTGGCTGCGAGACCTGTATGGTGGTGGGTGTTTGGTGTACTGGGTGCAGGGCGCTGGGCGTGCTGGGCATGTCCGGGTGCTACGTGCTGATCACTGGGGATGTTGGGGGCTGGTTTGCTGTGTTCTGGTGTGTAGCGTGCTGGGCATGTTTGGGTGCTGGGCATGTCCAGGTGCTGGGTACTGGGCGCTGGGGGTGGTGGTCCCTGGGGGTGCTGTGTGCTGGGCATGTCCGGGGGGTGGGTTGGGCAGTGGGGTTGCTGGGTGCTGGGAATGTGCGGGTGCTGGGGGCTGGGCCCTGAGGTTGATGGGGGCTGGGCACTCGGGTTGCTGGGTGCTGGCTGGTGCGGTTGCGGGGCCCTGGTGTTGCTGGGTACTATGCATAACTGAGTGCAGGGTATCTCTTGGTGCTGGAGGTACTGGGTGCTGGGCATATCCGGTGCTGGGCCTGTGCTCTGGAGTTGCTGGGTTCTGTGCTCTGGGGGTGCTTGTTTCTTGGCACGTGCGTGTGCTGTGTGCTCTTCCCTGGTTGTGCTGGGTATGTGTGGGTGTTGGGCAGTGTGGGTGCTGTGTGGTGGGCGCTGGGCATGTCCCGGTGCTGGGTGATGGGCACTGGAGGTTCTGGGCGATGGGGAGCAGGGAAGCTGCCTGCTAGGCATGTCTGAGTGCTGGGCATGTCCGGGTGCTGGGTACTGTGCGCTGGCAGTGGTGGGCGGTGGTGGTGCTGGGTGCTGGGCATGTCCGGGTGCTAGGCAATGGCGGTGCTGGGTGCTTGGCGCTGGGGGTGATGGTCTTTGGGTGTGCTGGGTGCTGGGCATGTCCCTGTGCTGGGTGGTGGGGGTGCTGGGCATGTGCGGGTGTTGGTTGCCGGGCCCTGGGTGTACTGGGTGCTGGACGCTGGGGTGGTTGGTTTCTGGGCGCTGGGGCTGCTGGGTTCTGTGCCCCTGTGTTGCTGGGTGCTGAGCATGTCCGGGTGCTGGCCATGTGTAAGTGCAGCGTGCTGGGCACTGGGTGCTGGGGGGTGGGGGTGCTGGATGCTGAGTGTTGGGTATGCTGGTTTCCGGGCACTGGGCGGAAGTGTGTGAGACCTGTGGGGGTGTTGTATGGTGGGTGTTTGGGGTGCTGAGTGCTGCAGGTGCTGGGCATGTCCAGGTGCTATGTGCTGATCACTGGGGTTCTTGGGGGCTGGTTTGCTGTGTTCTGGTGTGTTGGGCGCTGGGCATGTTTGTCTGGGTGCTGGGCATGTCTGGGTGCTGGGTACTGGGAACTGGCAGTGCGGGGCGGTGCGGGTGCTGTGTGCTGGGCATGTCGGGGTGCTGGGTGCTGGGCAGTGGGAGTGCTGGGTGCTAGGTACTGGGGGTGCTGGGCCTTGGCATTGCTGGCTACTATACATAACTGAGTGCAGGGTATGTCTTGGTGCTGGATGCTTGGTGCTGGAGGTCCCGGGTGCTGGGCATATGCAGTGCTGGGTGTTGGGCATATGCGGTGCTGGGTGGCTGTGCTGGGGTTGCTGGGTGCTGTGCTGTGAGGGTGCTGGATTCCTGGCATGTGCGTGTACTGTGTGCTGGGCCCTGGTTGTGCTGGGTATGTGTGGGTGCTGGGTGTTGGGCACTGGGGGAGGGTGGTGCTAGGTGCTGGGCATGTCCAGGTGCTGAGCAATGGTGGTGCTGGGTGCTTGGCGCTGGGGGTGGTGGTACCTGGGGCTGCTGTGTGCTGGGCACGTCGGGGTGCTGGGTTTTGGGCGGTGGGGGTGCTGGGTGCTGGGCGTGTGCGTGTGTTGGTTGCTGGACCCTGGCGTGCTGGGCGCTGGGGCTATCGGTTACCGGGTGCTGGGGGTGCTGGGTTCAATGCAGCGTATGCAGGTCCTGGGCAGTGGGTGTGCTGGAAGCTGGGTGTTGGGTATGCTGGTTCCTGCCACTGCGGGTGCTGGGTGTGAGACTTGTGGGCGTGCTGGATGGTGGGTGTTTGGTGTGCACCCTCACTGCCCACCACCCAGAACCCCAAGTGCCGAGCACACAGCATCCGGACGTGCCCAGCACCTGCACACGCCCAGCACCCACAAGACCCAACAACCAGCACTGGTCATGACCAGTACCTGGAAATGCCCACAGCCAGCACCCCTAGCTCCCCACACCCAGCACTCCCAGGGCCCAGCATGAATTCCCGGACATGCGCACAACCCAGCACACCCACCGCCAACACACAGCATCGAGACATGCCCAGCAGCCCCAGTGCCCAGCATCCACCAGCAAGACATACCCTGCACCCAATTATGCATGGTATCCAGCACTCCCAGGGCCCAGCAACCAGTAGCCCCAGTACCTCGGCTCGCTTCTGTAATTCTACACAATGAAGACTTGTGGCTTAGAAGTTAGGGAACTAGCAGGTGTGGTGTTTGCAGGTGTGTAGAATTGTAGTCTAAATCGTGTCTCCTGGAAGCAGTGTTAGACTCTAGTGAAGAGTAACCTTGGAAACGAGAACCGTAAACAAAGGTAGTCCAGACGTGGCTCGGAGACAAACCTCGACCTTATAAGGAAAGAAAGGAACAGGTTCACAAAGAGTTCACGACCCCGCCGACCACCACAGACCACCCGAGACCCTCAAGGAGACCCTAAAGGTTTTAGTGCGCATGTGTCTAGGATGATGTAATATTATAATCGGTTCTCGGAAATTTAAGGAATATGTAAAAGAGAAACTGAAAATATGTATGAGAAGCATGGATACAAACAGAAAGGTGATTAGACCTGGTGTGCTTCATTTGTGGCGAGTCCACCGAGCACCCAGGCCTGAATAAAACAATCTCTCTCCTGAGCGTGTGGAATTGGTTCCTTCCACGCCGGGCACGAATCCGCTTTTCGGACAACACCTAGCCCCCAGCACCCGCACCAGCAGCACCAGCAAGCCCAGTGCCCAGCACGCAGCAACCTCAGGGCCCAGCACCCAGCCGTGCCCGCCACCCGGACATGCCCAGCACCCAGCAACCCCAGTGCACAACACCCAGCACCCCCAGCGCCCAGAAACCAACACACGCACACACCCAGCACGCCCACCGCCCAAAACCCAGCAGCCCAACATGCCCAGCACACAGCACCACCACCGCCACCACCCCCACTGCCCAGTACCCAGCACCCACACATGCCCAGCACCCAGACATGCCCAGCACACAGCACCAGCACCGCCCACCACCCCCACTGCCCAGTACCCAGCACCCACACATGCCCAGCACTCAGACATGCCCAGCAGGCAGCTTCTCTGCTGCCCACCGCCCAGCATCCCGACCGCCCAGCGCCCAGACATGCCCAGGCCCCGCCACACAGCACCCACACTGCCCAACACCCAGCACCCACACATACCCGGCACAACCAGGGCCCAGCACACAGCATACGCACATGTCAGGAATCCAGCACCCTCACAGCACAGCACCCAGCAACCCCAGCACAGCCACCCAGCACCGCATATGCCCAGCACCTAGCACCGCATATGCCCAACACCCAGCACCCGGTACCTCCAGTACCCAGCATCCAGCACCAAGACATACCCTGCACTCAGTTATGCAGAGTACCTAGCAATACCGGGCCCAGCACCCCAGTACCTAGCACCCAACACTCCCACTGCCCAACACCCACCTCCCGGACGTGCCCAGCACACAGCACCCCCACTGCCCCACACAGCCAGCGCCCAGTACCCAGCACCCAGACATGGCCAGCACCCAAACATGCCCAGCACTCAACACACCACTGCCCAGATCCCAGCAAACCAGCCCCCAACATCTCCAGTGATCAGCACATAGCACCCGGACATGCCCAGCACCCAGCACCCGCAGCGCTCAGCATCCACCACCCCCAGTGCTCTGTACTCAGCACACCAAACACCTACCATCCAGCACGCCCACACGTCTCACACCCAGCATCCCCAGTGCCCAGCAACCAGCATACCCAACACCCACCATCCATCACCCCCACACGTCTCACACCCATGACCCCCAGTGCTCTGTACTCAGCACACCAAACACCCACCATCCAGCACCCCCACACGTCTCACACCCAGCACCCCCAGTGCGCAGTACCCCACACCCAGACATGCCCAGCACCCGGACATACACAGCACTCAGCACTGTCCTGCTTCCGGCTGGGACAGAGTTAACTTTCTTCCCAGTAGCTTGGGGGGTGTGCTGGCTTTTGGGTTTGGTGTGAGAGGAGCGTTGATGGCCCCTTAATGCTTTGGCTGTTGCTGGGCGGTGCTTGCACCGGGAGACTTTTGTTCTCTCTTTTCGGCCTCCCACAGGAAGCTCGGGGGGGGGTGGGGGGTGGCGGGGGGGGGGGGGGAGTACAGCCGGGGTAGTTGACCTAGCTGGCCAATGGGGTATTCTATAGCATGTGACATCCTGCTCAGTATAAAACATGGGAGGGGGCGGGGGAGGGAAACGACTCTCCCCCCCCCCCCCCCCGCCCCAGTCCATGACACGCGGTCGGCAGCGGTGAGCAGTTGCATTGTGCATTGCCTGCTTTGTATCGTCTGTTGTTGTTGTTGTTCTCATTGTTATTATTACTGTTCTACTTCATTTTATTTCAACCATTAAACTGTTTTTATCTCAACCCGGGAGTTTTCCTACTTGTGCCCTCCCGATTCTCTCCCCCATCCCACGGGGTGGGGGGGGGGGAGAGCCAGCGGCTGCGTGGGGTTTTTTTGCAGGCTGGGGTTAAACCACGACATGCACCCATCGTACCCTCCACCCAGCACCCCCAGGGCCCAGCACTCATTCCCAGACATGCGCACAACCTAGCACACCCACCGCCAACACACAGCCCCTGGACATGCCCAGCACCCAGCAGCCCCACTGCCCAGCACCGCATTGCCCAGCATCCCCAGCGCCCAGCACCCTCACTGCCCACCACCCAGAACAACAAGTGCCGAGCACACAGCATCCGGACATGCCCAGCACCGGGCACACCCAGCACCCACAAGACCCAGCACCCGGTCATGACCAGCAACTGGAAATGCCCACAGCCAGCACCTCTAGCTCCCAGCAGCCATCAACCCCAGTGCCTAGCACTCAGCACCCAGTCCTGCCAAGCACCCAACACCCCGGTGCTCAGCACCCTGCACCCGGTCGTGTCCAGGGCCCACCACACAGCACCCACACTGCCCAACACCCAGCACCCACACATACCCGGCACAACCAGGGCCCAGCACACAGCCCACGCACATGCCAGGAATCCAGCATCCCCAGAGCACAGCACCCAGCAACCCCAGCACAGCCACCCAGCACCGCATATGCCCAGCATGAAGCACCGCATATGCCCACAACCCAGCACCCAGTACCTCCAGCACCAGGCATCCAGCACCAAGACATACCCTGCACTCAGTTATGCAGAGTACCTAGCAATACCGGGCCCAGCACCCCAGTACCTAGCACCCAACACTCCCACTGCCCAACACCCACCTCCCGGACATGCCCAGCACACAGCACCCCCACCACCCCACACCGCCAGCGCCCACTATGCAGCACCCAGAAATGCCCAGCACCCAAACATGCCCAGCACTCAACACACCGCTGCCCAGATCCCAGCAAACCAGCCCCCAACATCGCCAGTGATCAGCACATAGCACCCGGAATGCCCAGCACCCGCAGCGCTCAGCACCCAGCACCCCCAGTGCCCAGCATCCAGCACCGCAGCAACCAGCATCCCCAGCGCCCAGCACCCGGTCATGCCAAGCACCTGGACATGCCCAGCACCAAGCACGCCTGTGCCCAGCACACAATATCCCCAGCACCCAGTAGCCCCAGCACCCAGCAGCAAGAGATACCCTGCACCCGCTTACCCATAGTACCCACAGCGCTCAGCAGCCACCATCCCCAGTGCTCTGTACTCAGCACACCAAACACCCACCATCCAGCACCCCCACACGTCTCACACCCAGCACCCCCAGTGCGCAGTACCCCGCACCCAGACATGCCCAGCACCCGGACATACACAGCACTCAGCACTGTCCTGCTTCCGGCTGGGACAGAGTTAACTTTCTTCCCAGTAGCTTGGGGGTGTGCTGGCTTTTGGGTTTGGTGTGAGAGGAGCGTTGATGGCCCCTTAATGCTTTGGCTGTTGCTGGGCGGTGCTTGCACCGGGAGACTTTTGTTCTCTCTTTTCGGCCTCCCACAGGAAGCTCGGGGGGGGGTGGGGGGTGGCGGGGGGGTGGGGAGCACAGCCGGGGTAGTTGACCTAGCTGGCCAATGGGGTATTCTATAGCATGTGACATCCTGCTCAGTATAAAAAATGGGAGGGGGCGGGGGAGGGAAACGACTCTCCCCCCCCCCCGCCCCAGTTCATGACACGCGGTCGGCAGCGGTGAACAGTTGCATTGTGCATTGCCTGCTTTGTATCGTCTGTTGTTGTTGTTGTTCTCATTGTTATTATTACTGTTCTACTTCGTTTTATTTCAACCATTAAACTGTTTTTATCTCAACCCGGGAGTTTTCCTACTTGTGCCCTCCCGATTCTCTCCCCCATCCCACGGGGTGGGGGGGGGAGGAGAGCCAGCGGCTGCGTGGGGTTTTTTTGCAGGCTGGGGTTAAACCACGACATGCACCCATCATACCCTCCACCCAGCACCCCCAGGGCCCAGCACTCATTCTCGGACATGCGCACAACCTAGCACACCCACCACCAACACACAGCCCCTGGATATGCCCAGCACCCAGCAGCCCCACTGCCCAGCACCCCCAGCACCCAGCATCCCCAGCACCCAGCAGCAAGAGATACCCTGCACCCGCTTATGCATGGTACCCAGCACTCCCAGGGCCCAGCAACCAGCACCCCGAGTACTTAGCCTCCAGCACCCACACCAGTCAGCACCCAGCAAGGCCGGTACCCAGCAACCTCAGGGCCCAGAACCCAGCAGCCAGCCATTGCCCAGCACACAGACATGCCCAGCACCCAGCAACCCCAGTGCACACAACCCAGAAGCCCCAGCGCCCAGAAACCAACAGCCCCAGTGCCCAGCACTCCCAGGGCTCAGAAACCAACATTCGCATGCACCCAACACTCCAACCACCCGGCACCCGGACATGCCCAGCATGCAGCACCACCAGGGACCACCACCCCCAGCACCACGCACCCAGCACTACCACTGCCCAGCACCTGGACATGCCCAGCACCCAGATGTGCCCAGCAGGCAGCTTCCCTGCTGCCCACCGCCCAGCATCGCGACCGCCCAGCACCCCGACCGCCCAGCACCTGGACATGCCCAGGCCCCGCCACACAGCACCCACACTGCCCAATACCCAGCACCCACACATACCCAGCACAACCAGGGCCCAGCACACACACATGCCAGGTTAAACCATGACATGCACCCATCATACCCTCCACCCAGCACCCCCATGGCCCAGCGCTCATTCCCAGACATGCGCACAACCTAGCACACCCACCGCCAACACACAGCCCCTGGACATGCCCAGCACCCAGCAGTCCCAGTGCCCAGCACCCAGCAGCCCCAGCATCCAGCAGCAAGAGATACCCTGCACCTGCTTATGCATAATACCCAGCAGTCCCAGGGCCCAGCAACCAGCACTTAGCCCCCAGCACCCACACCAGCCAGCACCCAGCAAGGCCGGTGCCCAGCACCCAGCAACCTCAGGGCCCAGAACCCAGCAGCCAGCCATTGCCCAGCACCCAGACATGCCCAGCACCCAGCAACCCCAGTCCACACAACCCAGAAGCCCCAGTGCCCAGAAACCAACCACCCCAGTGTCCAGCACCCAGTACACCCAGGGCCCGGCAACCAACACCCGCACATGCCCAGCACCCCCACCACCCAGCACACCCAAAGACTATCACGCCCAGCGCCAAGCACCCAGCACCGCCATTGCCTAGCACCGGGACATGCCCAGCACCCAGTACCACCACCACCAGTGCACAGTACCAAGCACCCGGATATGCCCAGCACGGAGACATTCCTACCAGGCAGCTTCCCTGCTCCCCATCGCCCAGGACCTCCAGTGCCCATCACCCAGCACCGGGACATGCCCAGCGCCCACCACACAGCACCCATACTGCCCAACACCCAGCACCCACACATACCCAGCACAACCAGGGCACAGCACACGCACATGCCAGGAATCCAGCACCCTCGCAGCACAGCACCCAGCAAACCCAGAGCACACACCTAGCACCGGATATGGCCAGCACCGGATATGGCCAGCACCAAGACATACCCTGCACTCAGTTATGCATAGTACCAAGCAATGCCAGGGCCCAGCATCCCCAGTACTTAGCACCCAGCACTCCCACCGCCCAATACCCACCACCCGGACATACCCAGCACCCCCACTGCCCGTGCCCAGCACCCAGACATGCCCAGCACCCAAACATGCCCAGCGCCCAACACACCAGAAAGCAGCAAACCAGCCCCCACCATCCCCAGTGATCTGCACATAGCACCCAGCACACGCTGCGCTCAGCACCCACCACCCACAGTGCCCAGAAACCAGCATACCCAATGCCCAGCATCCAGTACCACCACCACCCCAACTGCCCAGTACCCGCACGCGGATATGCCCAGCACCCGAACATACACAGTACCCCTAGGACCCAGCACTCAGAACTCCAGTGCACTGCACTGTCCTGCTTCCGGCTGGGACAGAGTTAACTTTCTTCCCAGTAGCTTGGGGGGTGTGCTGGCTTTTGGGTTTGGTGTGAGAGGAGCGTTGATGGCCCCTTAATGCTTTGACTGTTGCTGGGCGGTGCTTGCACCGGGAGACTTTTGTTCTCTCTTTTCGGCCTCCCACAGGAAGCTCGGGGGGGGGTGGGGGGGCGGGGGGATGGGGAGCACAGCCGGCGTAGTTGACCCAGCTGGCCAATGGGGTATTCTATAGCATGTGACATCCTGCTCAGTATAAAAAATGGGAGGGGGCGGGGAAGGGGGCTCTCCCCCCCCCCGTTCACGACACACGGTCGGCAGCGGTGAGCAGTTGCATTGTGCATTGCCTGCTTTGTATCGTCTGTTGTTGTTGTTCTCATTGTTATTATTACTGTTCTACTTCATTTTATTTCAATCATTAAACTGTTTTTATCTCAACCCGGGAGCTTTCCTACTTGTGCCCTCCCGATTCTCTCCCCAATCCCACGGGGTGGGGGGGGGGAGGTGAGCCAGTGGCTGCGTGGGGTTTATTTGCAGGCTGGGGTTAAACCAACACATGCACCCATCATACCCTCCACCCAGCACTGCCAGGGCCCAGCACTCCCATGGCCCAGCACTGATTCCCACACATGCACACAACCCAGCACACGCACCACCAATGCACAGCACCTCGACATGCCCAGCAGCCCTGGAGCCCAGCACACAGCACCCAGCAGCCCCAGCACCAGGACATGACAAGAAGCCAGTCCCCGCAGTGCCCAACAACCCACGACTCAGCAACGGAACATGCCTAGCACCAGGCACCACCAATGTGTAGCAAGGAGTGCTAGGTGTGGTGGATATGGCACATTTGGGGTGCTGGAGCTGGCTGGGTGTTGGGCAGCTGAGAAGGGTCTCTCAAGGGAAGGTGAGAGCCACCAACATCTTTCAGTCCTGCCTGTTAGTTTATGGGAGCCCGAAGAGGGGATCGACTGCTTTGCAGTTGGGCTGTGGTAAGGTTGCTGGTTGGGTGGTAGAGCGAGAGCAGCTCCCTCGGAAAGGGCTGCCACGAAAGGCAAGAGCCAGAAACAGCTTTCAATCCTGGTTCTTTCTGTGTTGGAGCGCCCTCTGGTGGGAAGCCGTTTACGAAATGGGCTCGAGAGATGGTAAGGCAAAGGTTGATATTTAGGTTTGAGAATAAGGGAGAGGGGTGGTGGGACCGGGAAGGGTCCCGTGGTGGGTCCATGTGGTGGGTGGCGTTAACTAATGCAGAAGGATCTCGTTATCTACGCAGAACCTCAAACTATCCCTTATCCTCCTCAGAGGCAAGCTCCGAAACGGCCACCCACCTCCTCCGGCTCAGGCACAGAAATAGCAAGGAATCAAGGACGATGCTGGCCCTCACGATCTCTTGGCAGCCACTTCTCAGCCCCATCAACACCGTGGCACTGTACCTCTGCTCGCACCTAACAGCGACCTATCCCTTACCCTCATCAGGGCCAAGCTCCGAAGTGGCCACCCACCACATGGAGCTAGGAACTGAAGTAGCTAGAAACCAAGGCGGATGCTGGCCCTCACGGTCCCTTGGCAGCCCCTTCTCAGCCCCACCAACACCGGGGCTCTGTCGCTGTTCTCCCACTTATCCTCGACATATCTCTGACCCTCACCAGGGCCACCTCCGAAGCGGCCACCCTCCACATGGAGCTTGGCACTAAAGTAGCCAGGAAACAAGGTTGATGCTGGCTCTCACGATCACTTCGCAGCCCCTTCTCAGCCGCACCAATGCCGGGGCTCTGTCTCTGTTCTCCCACCTAACCTCAACCTAGCCCTGACCCTCATCAGGGCCAAGCTCCGAAGCGGCCACCCTCCACGTGGAGCTTGGCACTAAGGTAACCAGAAATCCAGCTTGATGCTGGCCCTCACCTTCCCTTGGTACCCCCACCAAAACCGGGGCTCTGTCTCTGTTCTCCACCTTATCCTCGACATATCCCTTACCCTCATTGGAGCCAAGCTCCGAAGAGGCCACCCTCCACATGGGGCTCAGGCACTGAGATAGCCAGGAACCAAGGCTGATGGTGGCCCTCACCTTCCATTTGTAATCCCTAGGCAGCCCCACCAACACCGTGGCTCTGTGCCTGTTCTCCCACCTAACCTCAACCTAGCCCTGACCCTCATCAGGGCCAAGCTCCGAAGTGGCCAACCTCCACGTGGATCCTGGCAATGAGGTAGCCAAGAATCAAGATTGATGCTGGCCCTCACCTTCCTTGGCACCCCACCAATACCGTGGCTCTCTGTCTGTTCTCCTGCCTAACATCAACCTAGCCCTGACCCTCATCAGGGCCACCTCCGAAGCGGCCACCCTCCCCATGGGTCTTGGCACTGAAGTAGCCAGGAACAAAGATTTATGATGGACCTCACGGTCTCTTGTCGGCCCCACCAATACCGGGACTCTGTGTCTGTGCTCGCACCTACGAGCGACCTATCCCTTACCCTCATCGGAGCCAAGCTCCGAAGCGACCACTCTTCATGTGGGGCTTAGGCACTGAGGCAGCCAAGAACCAACGTAGCTGCTTGTCCTCACGATCACTGCGAAGCCCCTTCTCAGCCCCACCAACACCGGGGCTCTGTGCCTGTTCTCCCACCTTACCTCAACCTAGCCCAGACCCTCATCGGAGCCAAGCTCCGAAGAGGCCACCCTCAACATGGGGCTCAGGCACTGAAGGGCAGCCCCGTCTCAGCCCCACCAATACCGGGGCTCTGTGTCTCTGCTCGCACCTAACAGCGACCTATCCCTTACCCTCATCGGAGCCAAGCTCCGAAGCGACCACTCCCCACGTGGGGCTTATGTACTGAAGTAGCCTGGAATCAAGGTTGATGCTGGCCCTTACGATCTCTTTGCAGCCCCTTCTCAGCCCCACCAATACCGGGGCTCTGTATCTGTTCTCCCACTTAGCCTCGACAGATCCCTTACCCTCATCAGGGCAAAGCGCCGCAGCGGCCACACTCCACATAGGGCTTGGCACTGAGATAGCCAGGAATCAAGGGTGGTGCTGGCGCTCACCTTCCATTTGCAGTCCCTAGGCAAGCCCACAAACACCGGGGCTCTGTGCCTGTTCTCCCTCCTAACCTCAACCTAGCCGAGACCCTCATCAGGGCCAAGCTCCGAAGTGGCCACCGGCCACATGGAGCTAGGCACTGAAGTAGCCAGGAACCAAGGCTGATGCTGGCCCTCACGGGCTCTTGGCAGCCCCTTCTCAGCCCCACCAACACCGGGGCTCTGTGCCTGTTCTCCCACCTAACCTCAACCGAGCCCTGACCCTCATCAGGGCCAAGCTCCAAAGTGGCCACCCTCCACGTGGAGCTTGGCACTAAGGTAAGCAGGAATCCAGCTTGATGCTAGCCCTCACCTTCCCTTGGTAGCCCCACCAAAACCGGGGCCCTGTCTCTGTTCTCCACATTATCCTCGACATATCCCTTACCCTCATCGGAGCCAAGCTCCGAAGAGACCACTCCCCACGTGGGGCTTAGGTACTGAAGTAGCCTGGAATCAAGGTTGATGCTGGCCCTCACGATCTCTTGGCAGCTCCTTCTCACCCCCACCAACACCGTGTTTCTGTGCCTGTTCTCCCACCTAACCTCAACCTAGCCCTGACCCTCATCAGGGCCAAGCTCCGAAGCGGCCACCCTCCACGTGGAGCTTGGCACTAAGGTAACCAGAAATCCAGCTTGATTTTAGCCCTCACCTTCCCTTGGTAGCCCCTTCTCAGCCCCACCAACACCGGGGCTCTGTGCCTGTTCTCCCTCCTAACCTCAACCGAGCCGAGACCCTCATCAGGGCCAAGCTCCGAAGTGGCCACCGGCCACATGGAGCTAGGCACTGAAGTAGCCAGGAACCAAGGCTGATGCTGGCCCTCACGGTCCCTTGGCAGCCCCTTCTCAGCCCCACCAACACCGGGGCTCTGTGCCTGTTTTCGCTCCTAACCTCAACCGAGCCCTGACCCTCATCAGGGTCAAGCTCCGAAGCGGCCACCCTCCATGTGGAGCTTGGCACTAAGGTAACCAGAAATCCAGCAAGATGCTCGCCCTCACCTTCCCTTGGTAGCCCCACCAACACCGGGGCTCTGTGCCTGTCCTCCCTCCTAACCTCAACCTAGCCGAGACCCTCATCAGGGCCAAGCTCCGAAGTGGCCACCGGCCACATGGAGCTAGGCACTGAAGTAGCCAGGAACCAAGGCTGATGCTGGCCCTCACGGTCCCTTGGCAGCCCCTTCTCAGCCCCACCAACACCGGGGCTCTGTGCCTGTCCTCCCACCTAACCTCAACCGAGCCCTGACCCTCATCAGGGCCAAGCTCCGAAGCGGCCACCCTCCACGTGGAGCTTGGCACTAAGGTAACCAGAAATCCAGCTTGATTTTAGCCCTCACCTTCCCTTGGTAGCCCCTTCTCAGCCCCACCAACACCGGGGCTCTGTGCCTGTTCTCCCTCCTAACCTCAACCTAGCCGAGACCCTCATCAGGGCCAAGCTCCGAAGTGGCCACCGGCCACATGGAGCTAGGCACTGAAGTAGCCAGGAACCAAGGCTGATGCTGGCCCTCACGGTCCCTTGGCAGCCCCTTCTCAGCCCCACCAACACCGGGGCTCTGTGCCTGTCCTCCCACCTAACCTCAACCGAGCCCTGACCCTCATCAGGGCCAAGCTCCGAAGCGGCCACCCTCCACGTGGAGCTTGGCACTAAGGTAACCAGAAATCCAGCTTGATTTTAGCCCTCACCTTCCCTTGGTAGCCCCTTCTCAGCCCCACCAACACCGGGGCTCTGTGCCTGTTCTCCCTCCTAACCTCAACCTAGCCGAGACCCTCATCAGGGCCAAGCTCCGAAGTGGCCACCGGCCACATGGAGCTAGGCACTGAAGTAGCCAGGAACCAAGGCTGGTGCTGGCCCTCACGGTCCCTTGGCAGCCCCTTCTCAGCCCCACCAACACCGGGGCTCTGTGCCTGTTCTCCCACCTAACCTCAACCGAGCCCTGACCCTCATCAGGGCCAAGCTCCGAAGCGGCCACCCTCCACGTGGAGCTTGGCACTAAGGTAACCAGAAATCCAGCTTGATGCTGGCCCCCACCTTCCCTTGGTAGCCCCACCAACACCGGGGCTCTGTCTCTGTTCTCCACCTTATCCTCGACATACCCCTTACCCTCATCGGAGCCAAGCTCCGAAGAGGCCACCCTCAACATGGGGCTCAGGCACTGAAGGGCAGCCCCGTCTCAGCCCCACTAATACCGGGGCTCTGTGTCTCTGCTCGCACCTAACAGCGACCTATCCCTTACCCTCATCGGAGCCAAGCTCCGAAGAGACCACTCCCCACGTGGGGCTTAGGTACTGAAGTAGCCTGGAATCAAGGTTGATGCTGGCCCTTACGATCTCTTTGCAGCCCCTTCTCAGCCCCACCAATACCGGGGCTCTGTATCTGTTGTCCCACTTAGCCTCAACAGATCCCTTACCCTCATCAGGGCAAAGCGCCGCAGCGGCCACACTCCACATGGGGCTTGGCACTGAGATAGCCAGGAATCAAGGGTGGTGCTGGCCCTCACCTTCCATTTGCAGTCCCTAGGCAAGCCCACCAACACCGGGGCTCTGTGCCTGTTCTCCCTCCTAACCTCAACCAAGCCGAGACCCTCATCAGGGCCAAGCTCCGAAGTGGCCACCGGCCACATGGAGCTAGGCACTGAAGTAGCCAGGAACCAAGGCTGATGCTGGCCCTCACGGTCCCTTGGCAGCCCCTTCTCAGCCCCACCAACACCGGGGCTCTGTACCTGTTCTCCCACCTAACCTCAACCTAGCCCTGACCCTCATCAGGGCCAAGCTCCGAAGCGGCCACCCTCCACGTGGAGCTTGGCACTAAGGTAACCAGAAATCCAGCTTGATGCTGGCCCTCACCTTCCCTTGGTAGCCCCACCAAAACCGGGGCTCTGTGCCTGTTCTCCCACCTAACCTCAACCTAGCCCTGACCCTCATCAGGGCCAAGCTCCGAAGTGGCCACCGACCACATGGGGCTTGGCACTGAAGTAGGCAGGAAGCAAGGCTGAGGCTGGCCCTCACGGGCTCTTGGCAGCTCCTTCTCAGGCCCACCAACACCGGGGCTCTGTGTCTCTGCTCGCACCTAACATCGACCTATCCCTGACCCTCATCGGAGCCAAGCTCCGAAGCGACCACTCTCCACGTGGATCCTGGCAATGAGGTAGCCAAGAATCAAGATTGATGCTGGCCCTCACCTTCCTTGGCACCCCACCAATACCGTGGCTCTCTGTCTGTTCTCCTGCCTAACATCAACCTAGCCCTGACCCTCATCAGGGCCACCTCCGAAGCGGCCACCCTCCCCATGGGTCTTGGCACTGAAGTAGCCAGGAACAAAGGTTTATGATGGACCTCACGGTCTCTTGTCGGCCCCACCAATACCGGGACTCTGTGTCTGTGCTCGCACCTACGAGCGACCTATCCCTTACCCTCATCGGAGCCAAGCTCCGAAGCGACCACTCTTCATGTGGGGCTTAGGCACTGAGGCAGCCAAGAACCAAGGTAGCTGCTTGTCCTCACGATCACTGCGAAGCCCCTTCTCAGCCCCACCAACACCGGGGCTCTGTGCCTGTTCTCCCACCTTACCTCAACCGAGCCCAGACCCTCATCGGAGCCAAGCTCCGAAGAGGCCACCCTCAACATGGGGCTCAGGCACTGAAGGGCAGCCCCGTCTCATCCCCACTAATACCGGGGCTCTGTGTCTCTGCTCGCACCTAACAGCGACCTATCCCTTACCCTCATCGGAGCCAAGCTCCGAAGCGACCACTCCCCACGTGGGGCTTAGGTACTGAAGTAGCCTGGAATCAAGGTTGATGCTGGCCCTCACGATCACTGCGCAGCCCCTTCTCAGCCCCACCAACACCGGGGCTCTGTGCCTGTTCTCCCACCTAACCTCAACCGAGCCCTGACCCTCATCAGGGCCAAGCTCCGAAGCGGCCAACATCCACGTGGAGCTTGGCACTAAGGTAACCAGAAATCCAGCTTGATTTTAGCCCTCACCTTCCCTTGGTAGCCCCTTCTCAGCCCCACCAACACCGGGGCTCTGTGCCTGTTCTCCCTCCTAACCTCAACCTAGCCGAGACCCTCATCAGGGTCAAGCTCCGAAGCGGCCACCCTCCACGTGGAGCTTGGCACTAAGGTAACCAGAAATCCAGCTTGATTTTAGCCCTCACCTTCCCTTGGTAGCCCCACCAAAACCGGGGCTCTGTCTCTGTTCTCCACCTTATCCTCGACATATCCCTTACCCTCATCAGGGCCAAGCTCCGAAGTGGCCACCGGCCACATGGAGCTAGGCACTGAAGTAGCCAGGAACCAAGGCTGATGCTGGCCCTCACGGTCCCTTGGCCGGCCCTTCTCAGCCCCACCAACACCGGGGCTCTGTGCCTGTTCTCCCACCTAACCTCAACCGAGCCCTGACCCTCATCAGGGCCAAGCTCCGAAGCGGCCACCCTCCACGTGGAGCTTGGCACTAAGGTAACCAGAAATCCAGCTTGATGCTAGCCCTCACCTTCCCTTGGTAGCCCCACCAAAACCGGAGCTCTGTCTCTGTTCTCCACCTTATCCTCGACATATCCCTTACCCTCATCGGGGCCAAGCTCCGAAGCGACCACTCCCCACGTGGGTTTTAGGTACTGAAGTAGCCTGGAATCAAGTTTGATGCTGGCCCTCACGGTCCCTTGGCAGGCCCTTCTCAGCCCCACCAACACCGGGGCTCTGTGCCTGTTCTCCCACCTAACCTCAACCGAGCCCTGACCCTCATCAGGGCCAAGCTCCGAAGCGGCCACCCTCCACGTGGAGCTTGGCACTAAGGTAAGCAGGAATCCAGCTTGATGCTGGCCCTCACCTTCCCTTGATAGCCCCACCAAAACCGGGGCTCTGTCTCTGTTCTCCACCTTATCCTCGACATATCCCTTACCCTCATCGGAGCCAAGCTCCTAAGCGACCACTCCCCACGTGGGGCTTAGGTACTGAAGTAGCCTGGAATCAAGGTTGATGCTGGCCCTTACGATCTCTTTGCAGCCCCTTCTCAGCCCCACCAATACCGGGGCTCGGTATCTGTTCTCCCACTTAGCCTCGACAGATCCCTTACCCTCATCAGGGCAAAGCGCCGCAGCGGCCACACTCCACATGGGGCTTGGCACTGAGATAGCCAGGAATCAAGGTTCATGCTGGCCCTCACGGCCACGCTCCGAAGAGGCCACCCTCGACATGGGGCTCAGGCACTGAAGTAGCCAGGAACGAAGGTTGATGGTGGCCCTCACCTTCCATTTGCAGTCCCTAGGCAGCCCCACCAATACCGGGGCTCTGTGCCTGTTCTCCCACTTAACGTCAACCTAGCCCTGACCCTCATCAGGGCCAAGCTCCGAAGTGACCACCGTCCACATGGGGCTTGGCACTGAAGTAGCCAGGAACCAAGGCTGATGCTGGCCCTCACGGGCTCTTGGCAGCTCCTTCTCAGGCCCACCAACACCGGGGCTCTGTGTCTCTGCTCGCACCTAACAGCGACCTATCCCTTACCCTCATCGGAGCCAAGCTCCGAAGCGACCGCTCCCCACGTGGGGCTTAGGTACTGAAGTAGCCTGGAACCAAGGTTGATGCTGGCCCTCACGATCTCTTGGCAGCTCCTTCTCACCCCCACCAACACCGTGTTTCTGTGCCTGTTCTCCCACCTAACCTCAACCTAGCCCTGACCCTCATCAGGGCAAAGCTTCGAAGGGGCCACACTCCACATTGGGCTTGGCATTGAGATAGCAAGGAATCAAGGCTGATGCCGGACCTCGCCTTCCGTTTGCAGTCCCTAGGCAGCCCCACCAATACCCGCGCTCTGTGTCTGTTCCCCCAGTTATCCTCGACATATATCTTCTCCTCATCAGGGCCAAGCTCCGAAGCGGCCACCCACCACGTGGGGCTCTGGGGCAGACGTGGCCAGGAATGAAGGCTGATGCTGGCCCTCACGATCTCTTGTCAGCCCCTCCTCAGCCCCACCAACCCCTGCCCCCTTCTCTTTGGTCTCCCACCTAAGCATCAACCTACATCTTACCTTCAGCAGAGCCAGGCTCTGAAACGTCTACCCACCAGATGGCGCTCCAACACAGAGGGAACCTGTGTTCGTTGCACTCGCCTGCCCCGGCAGCCCTTTGAGGTCCCCACCACCACCGGGGCTAGGCGCTTGCCGTAGCACTCAACCGTCAACCTTGCCGCAGCCCAACTGCAAAGCAGACAAGCGCCCCGTCGAGCTCCCACACACGTTTTGCCAGGACTGAAATATGTTCGCAGCGCTCACCTTCCCTTTACAGCCCCTTCTCAGCTGCCCAGCACCCAGCCATCTCCAGCACCGCAAATGCGCAACATCCAGCACACCTAGCACCCCTTGGGATCTTTGGCAGTGCTTGGTGCTGGGCATGTGTCGGTGCTGGGTCGTGGGGGTACTGTGTGCTAGGCCCTGAGTGGAGTGGGTTCTGGACAGGTCTGGGTGCTGCAGTTGCTGGGTGTTGGGCATATCTGGGTGCTCGCCATGTCCCTGTGCTGGGCACTGGGAGGATTTGGTGCTGGGAATGGGCAGGCGATGATCGTGCCTGGGTGGTGGATGCGGGCTACAGGCAGTGCTGGGCGCTGGGTGCTGGTCATTGGGGGTACTGGGTTCTAGGCACTGGGCATGCGGGGTGCTGGACATCTCTGGGTGCTGAGCATGTCCAAGTGATGGGTCCGGGGCACTGGGACTGCTGGGCAGTGGGGGTGCTGGGGACTATGCATATCAGGGTGCTGGGCATGCCTGTGTACTGAGTGCTTGGCGCTGGGTTCTGGATGCTGGCTGGTGGGCATTGTCTGTGTGCTGGTTATTGGGCACTGGCGGTGGCAGGCATGGCAGTGCTTGTTGCTGGGCATTTTCTGATCCTGGCTGTTGGGGGCGCTGAGCACTGGGCATGTCTGGGTGATGGATGGAGGGAGTTTTGGGTGCTGGGCACTAGGGGTGCTGGCTAGTGGGTATGTCCGTGTGCTGGGTATGTCCATATGCCGGATGCTGTGCGCTGGGGACGCTGGGCACTGGGGTTAGTGGGTGCTGTGCACTGGGGTTGCTGGGTGCTGGGCGGCGCGACTGCTGGGGGCTGGGAGTGCTGGGTACTATGCATAAGCGGGTGCAGGGTATGTCTTGCTGCTGGATGGTGGGTTCTGGGGCTACTGGGAGCTGGGGGTATTGGGTGCTGGGCACTGGGGTTGCTGGGTGCTAAGTCCTGTGGGTGCTGGTTGCTGGGCCCTGGGAGTGCTGGGTACTATGCATAAGCAGGTGCAGGGTATGTCTTGCTGCTGGGTGCTGGGGGTATTGGGTGTTGGCCACTGGGGTGTTGGGTGCTGGGCATGTCGTCGTCCTTGGCATGACTGATGCTGGGCACTGGGGGTACTGGCTGCTGGGAGCTAGGGGTGCTGGCTTTGGGCATTTCAGTTGCTGGACATGACCAGGTGCTGGGCGTCTCCAGGTGCTGGGCATGTGCGGATGCTGTGTGCTCGGCACTTGGGGTTCTGGGTGGTCGGCGGTGAGGGTGCTGGACGCTGGGGATGCTGGCTGTTGCGGTGCTGGGTGCTGGGCACTGGGGCTGCTGAGTGGTGGGCATGTCCAGGTGCTGTTTGTTGGCGGTTGGGGTGCTGGGTTGTGCGCCTGTCCAGGAGTTAGTGCTGGGCCCTGGGGGTGCTGTGTATGTCCGAGTGCTGGGCATGTCCGGATGCTGGGTAAACGGGTTTTTGGGCTGTGGGGGTGTTGGGTATGCTGGTTTCTGGGCACTGGGGAGGTGCTGGCTGCGAGACCTGTATGGTGGTGGGTGTTTGGTGTACTGGGTGCAGGGCGCTGGGCGTGCTGGGCATGTCCGGGTGCTACGTGCTGATCACTGGGGATGTTGGGGGCTGGTTTGCTGTGTTCTGGTGTGTAGCGTGCTGGGCATGTTTGGGTGCTGGGCATGTCCAGGTGCTGGGTACTGGGCGCTGGGGGTGGTGGTCCCTGGGGGTGCTGTGTGCTGGGCATGTCCGGGGGGTGGGTTGGGCAGTGGGGTTGCTGGGTGCTGGGAATGTGCGGGTGCTGGGGGCTGGGCCCTGAGGTTGATGGGGGCTGGGCACTCGGGTTGCTGGGTGCTGGCTGGTGCGGTTGCGGGGCCCTGGTGTTGCTGGGTACTATGCATAACTGAGTGCAGGGTATCTCTTGGTGCTGGAGGTACTGGGTGCTGGGCATATCCGGTGCTGGGCCTGTGCTCTGGAGTTGCTGGGTTCTGTGCTCTGGGGGTGCTTGTTTCTTGGCACGTGCGTGTGCTGTGTGCTCTTCCCTGGTTGTGCTGGGTATGTGTGGGTGTTGGGCAGTGTGGGTGCTGTGTGGTGGGCGCTGGGCATGTCTGGGTGCTGGGTGATGGGCACTGGAGGTTCTGGGCGATGGGGAGCAGGGAAGCTGCCTGCTAGGCATGTCTGAGTGCTGGGCATGTCCGGGTGCTGGGTACTGTGCGCTGGCAGTGGTGGGCGGTGGTGGTGCTGGGTGCTGGGCATGTCCGGGTGCTAGGCAATGGCGGTGCTGGGTGCTTGGCGCTGGGGGTGATGGTCTTTGGGTGTGCTGGGTGCTGGGCATGTCCCTGTGCTGGGTGGTGGGGGTGCTGGGCATGTGCGGGTGTTGGTTGCCGGGCCCTGGGTGTACTGGGTGCTGGACGCTGGGGTGGTTGGTTTCTGGGCGCTGGGGCTGCTGGGTTCTGTGCCCCTGTGTTGCTGGGTGCTGAGCATGTCCGGGTGCTGGCCATGTGTAAGTGCAGCGTGCTGGGCACTGGGTGCTGGGGAGTGGGGGTGCTGGATGCTGAGTGTTGGGTATGCTGGTTTCCGGGCACTGGGCGGAAGTGTGTGAGACCTGTGGGGGTGTTGTATGGTGGGTGTTTGGGGTGCTGAGTGCTGCAGGTGCTGGGCATGTCCAGGTGCTATGTGCTGATCACTGGGGTTCTTGGGGGCTGGTTTGCTGTGTTCTGGTGTGTTGGGCGCTGGGCATGTTTGTCTGGGTGCTGGGCATGTCTGGGTGCTGGGTACTGGGAACTGGCAGTGCGGGGCGGTGCGGGTGCTGTGTGCTGGGCATGTCGGGGTGCTGGGTGCTGGGCAGTGGGAGTGCTGGGTGCTAGGTACTGGGGGTGCTGGGCCTTGGCATTGCTGGCTACTATACATAACTGAGTGCAGGGTATGTCTTGGTGCTGGATGCTTGGTGCTGGAGGTCCCGGGTGCTGGGCATATGCAGTGCTGGGTGTTGGGCATATGCGGTGCTGGGTGGCTGTGCTGGGGTTGCTGGGTGCTGTGCTGTGAGGGTGCTGGATTCCTGGCATGTGCGTGTACTGTGTGCTGGGCCCTGGTTGTGCTGGGTATGTGTGGGTGCTGGGTGTTGGGCACTGGGGGAGGGTGGTGCTAGGTGCTGGGCATGTCCAGGTGCTGAGCAATGGTGGTGCTGGGTGCTTGGCGCTGGGGGTGGTGGTACCTGGGGCTGCTGTGTGCGCTGGGCACGTCGGGGTGCTGGGTT
The DNA here is from genome assembly GCF_964195595.1 of Calonectris borealis. Taxonomy (NCBI): domain Eukaryota; kingdom Metazoa; phylum Chordata; class Aves; order Procellariiformes; family Procellariidae; genus Calonectris; species Calonectris borealis. The sequence goes on along the minus strand of NW_027441494.1, from coordinate 97,214 downwards.
TTGGGCGGTGGGGGTGCTGGGTGCTGGGCGTGTGCGTGTGTTGGTTGCTGGACCCTGGCGTGCTGGGCGCTGGGGCTATCGGTTACCGGGTGCTGGGGGTGCTGGGTTCAATGCAGCGTATGCAGGTCCTGGGCAGGGGGTGTGCTGGAAGCTGGGTGTTGGGTATGCTGGTTCCTGCCACTGCGGGTGCTGGGTGTGAGACTTGTGGGCGTGCTGGATGGTGGGTGTTTGGTGTGCACCCTCACTGCCCACCACCCAGAATCCCAAGTGCCGAGCACACAGCATCCGGACGTGCCCAGCACCTGCACACGCCCAGCACCCACAAGACCCAACAACCAGCACTGGTCATGACCAGTACCTGGAAATGCCCACAGCCAGCACCCCTAGCTCCCCACACCCAGCACTCCCAGGGCCCAGCATGAATTCCCGGACATGCGCACAACCCAGCACACCCACCGCCAACACACAGCATCGAGACATGCCCAGCAGCCCCAGTGCCCAGCATCCACCAGCAAGACATACCCTGCACCCAATTATGCATGGTATCCAGCACTCCCAGGGCCCAGCAACCAGTAGCCCCAGTACCTCGGCTCGCTTCTGTAATTCTACACAATGAAGACTTGTGGCTTAGAAGTTAGGGAACTAGCAGGTGTGGTGTTTGCAAGTGTGTAGAATTGTAGTCTAAATCGTGTCTCCTGGAAGCAGTGTTAGACTCTAGTGAAGAGTAACCTTGGAAACGAGAACCGTAAACAAAGGTAGTCCAGACGTGGCTCGGAGACAAACCTCGACCTTATAAGGAAAGAAAGGAACAGGTTCACAAAGAGTTCACGACCCCGCCGACCACCACAGACCACCCGAGACCCTCAAGGAGACCCTAAAGGTTTTAGTGCGCATGTGTCTAGGATGATGTAATATTATAATCGGTTCTCGGAAATTTAAGGAATATGTAAAAGAGAAACTGAAAATATGTATGAGAAGCATGGATACAAACAGAAAGGTGATTAGACCTGGTGTGCTTCATTTGTGGCAAGTCCACTGAGCACCCAGGCCTGAATAAAACAATCTCTCTCCTGAGCGTGTGGAATTGGTTCCTTCCACGCCGGGCACGAATCCGCTTTTCGGACAACACCTAGCCCCCAGCACCCGCACCAGCAGCACCAGCAAGCCCAGTGCCCAGCACGCAGCAACCTCAGGGCCCAGCACCCAGCCGTGCCCGCCACCCGGACATGCCCAGCACCCAGCAACCCCAGTGCACAACACCCAGCACCCCCAGCGCCCAGAAACCAACACACGCACACACCCAGCACGCCCACCGCCCAAAACCCAGCAGCCCAACATGCCCAGCACACAGCACCACCACCGCCACCACCCCCACTGCCCAGTACCCAGCACCCACACATGCCCAGCACCCAGACATGCCCAGCACACAGCACCAGCACCGCCCACCACCCCCACTGCCCAATACCCAGCACCCACACATGCCCAGCACTCAGACATGCCCAGCAGGCAGCTTCTCTGCTGCCCACCGCCCAGCATCCCGACCGCCCAGCGCCCAGACATGCCCAGGCCCCGCCACACAGCACCCACACTGCCCAACACCCAGCACCCACACATACCCGGCACAACCAGGGCCCAGCACACAGCATACGCACATGTCAGGAATCCAGCACCCTCACAGCACAGCACCCAGCAACCCCAGCACAGCCACCCAGCACCGCATATGCCCAGCACCTAGCACCGCATATGCCCAACACCCAGCACCCGGTACCTCCAGTACCCAGCATCCAGCACCAAGACATACCCTGCACTCAGTTATGCAGAGTACCTAGCAATACCGGGCCCAGCACCCCAGTACCTAGCACCCAACACTCCCACTGCCCAACACCCACCTCCCGGACGTGCCCAGCACACAGCACCCCCACTGCCCCACACAGCCAGCGCCCAGTACCCAGCACCCAGACATGGCCAGCACCCAAACATGCCCAGCACTCAACACACCACTGCCCAGATCCCAGCAAACCAGCCCCCAACATCTCCAGTGATCAGCACATAGCACCCGGACATGCCCAGCACCCAGCACCCGCAGCGCTCAGCATCCACCACCCCCAGTGCTCTGTACTCAGCACACCAAACACCTACCATCCAGCACGCCCACACGTCTCACACCCAGCATCCCCAGTGCCCAGCAACCAGCATACCCAACACCCACCATCCATCACCCCCACACGTCTCACACCCATGACCCCCAGTGCTCTGTACTCAGCACACCAAACACCCACCATCCAGCACCCCCACACGTCTCACACCCAGCACCCCCAGTGCGCAGTACCCCGCACCCAGACATGCCCAGCACCCGGACATACACAGCACTCAGCACTGTCCTGCTTCCGGCTGGGACAGAGTTAACTTTCTTCCCAGTAGCTTGGGGGGTGTGCTGGCTTTTGGGTTTGGTGTGAGAGGAGCGTTGATGGCCCCTTAATGCTTTGGCTGTTGCTGGGCGGTGCTTGCACCGGGAGACTTTTGTTCTCTCTTTTCGGCCTCCCACAGGAAGCTCGGGGGGGGAGTGGGGGGTGGCGGGGGGGGGGGGGAGTACAGCCGGGGTAGTTGACCTAGCTGGCCAATGGGGTATTCTATAGCATGTGACATCCTGCTCAGTATAAAACATGGGAGGGGGCGGGGGAGGGAAACGACTCTCCCCCCCCCCCCCGCCCCAGTCCATGACACGCGGTCGGCAGCGGTGAGCAGTTGCATTGTGCATTGCCTGCTTTGTATCGTCTGTTGTTGTTGTTGTTCTCATTGTTATTATTACTGTTCTACTTCATTTTATTTCAACCATTAAACTGTTTTTATCTCAACCCGGGAGTTTTCCTACTTGTGCCCTCCCGATTCTCTCCCCCATCCCACGGGGTGGGGGGGGGGGGAGAGCCAGCGGCTGCGTGGGGTTTTTTTGCAGGCTGGGGTTAAACCACGACATGCACCCATCGTACCCTCCACCCAGCACCCCCAGGGCCCAGCACTCATTCCCAGACATGCGCACAACCTAGCACACCCACCGCCAACACACAGCCCCTGGACATGCCCAGCACCCAGCAGCCCCACTGCCCAGCACCGCATTGCCCAGCATCCCCAGCGCCCAGCACCCTCACTGCCCACCACCCAGAACAACAAGTGCCGAGCACACAGCATCCGGACATGCCCAGCACCGGGCACACCCAGCACCCACAAGACCCAGCACCCGGTCATGACCAGCAACTGGAAATGCCCACAGCCAGCACCTCTAGCTCCCAGCAGCCATCAACCCCAGTGCCTAGCACTCAGCACCCAGTCCTGCCAAGCACCCAACACCCCGGTGCTCAGCACCCTGCACCCGGTCGTGTCCAGGGCCCACCACACAGCACCCACACTGCCCAACACCCAGCACCCACACATACCCGGCACAACCAGGGCCCAGCACACAGCCCACGCACATGCCAGGAATCCAGCATCCCCAGAGCACAGCAGCCAGCAACCCCAGCACAGCCACCCAGCACCGCATATGCCCAGCATGAAGCACCGCATATGCCCACAACCCAGCACCCAGTACCTCCAGCACCAGGCATCCAGCACCAAGACATACCCTGCACTCAGTTATGCAGAGTACCTAGCAATACCGGGCCCAGCACCCCAGTACCTAGCACCCAACACTCCCACTGCCCAACACCCACCTCCCGGACATGCCCAGCACACAGCACCCCCACCACCCCACACCGCCAGCGCCCACTATGCAGCACCCAGAAATGCCCAGCACCCAAACATGCCCAGCACTCAACACACCGCTGCCCAGATCCCAGCAAACCAGCCCCCAACATCGCCAGTGATCAGCACATAGCACCCGGAATGCCCAGCACCCGCAGCGCTCAGCACCCAGCACCCCCAGTGCCCAGCAGCCAGCACCGCAGCAACCAGCATCCCCAGCGCCCAGCACCCGGTCATGCCAAGCACCTGGACATGCCCAGCACCAAGCACGCCTGTGCCCAGCACACAATATCCCCAGCACCCAGTAGCCCCAGCACCCAGCAGCAAGAGATACCCTGCACCTGCTTACCCATAGTACCCACAGCGCTCAGCAGCCACCATCCCCAGTGCTCTGTACTCAGCACACCAAACACCCACCATCCAGCACCCCCACACGTCTCACACCCAGCACCCCCAGTGCGCAGTACCCCGCACCCAGACATGCCCAGCACCCGGACATACACAGCACTCAGCACTGTCCTGCTTCCGGCTGGGACAGAGTTAACTTTCTTCCCAGTAGCTTGGGGGGTGTGCTGGCTTTTGGGTTTGGTGTGAGAGGAGCGTTGATGGCCCCTTAATGCTTTGGCTGTTGCTGGGCGGTGCTTGCACCGGGAGACTTTTGTTCTCTCTTTTCGGCCTCCCACAGGAAGCTCGGGGGGGGGTGGGGGGTGGCGGGGGTGGGGAGTACAGCCGGGGTAGTTGACCTAGCTGGCCAATGGGGTATTCTATAGCATGTGACATCCTGCTCAGTATAAAACATGGGAGGGGGCGGGGGAGGGAAACGACTCTTCCCCCCCCCCCGCCCCAGTTCATGACACGCGGTCGGCAGCGGTGAACAGTTGCATTGTGCATTGCCTGCTTTGTATCGTCTGTTGTTGTTGTTGTTCTCATTGTTATTATTACTGTTCTACTTCATTTTATTTCAACCATTAAACTGTTTTTATCTCAACCCGGGAGTTTTCCTACTTGTGCCCTCCCGATTCTCTCCCCCATCCCACGGGGTGGGGGGGGGGAGGAGAGCCAGCGGCTGCGTGGGGTTTTTTTGCAGGCTGGGGTTAAACCACGACATGCACCCATCATACCCTCCACCCAGCACCCCCAGGGCCCAGCACTCATTCTCGGACATGCGCACAACCTAGCACACCCACCACCAACACACAGCCCCTGGATATGCCCAGCACCCAGCAGCCCCACTGCCCAGCACCCCCAGCACCCAGCATCCCCAGCACCCAGCAGCAAGAGATACCCTGCACCCGCTTATGCATGGTACCCAGCACTCCCAGGGCCCAGCAACCAGCACCCCGAGTACTTAGCCGCCAGCACCCACACCAGCCAGCACCCAGCAAGGCCGGTACCCAGCAACCTCAGGGCCCAGAACCCAGCAGCCAGCCATTGCCCAGCACACAGACATGCCCAGCACCCAGCAACCCCAGTGCACACAACCCAGAAGCCCCAGCGCCCAGAAACCAACAGCCCCAGTGCCCAGCACTCCCAGGGCTCAGAAACCAACATTCGCATGCACCCAACACTCCAACCACCCAGCACCCGGACATGCCCAGCATGCAGCACCACCAGGGACCACCACCCCCAGCACCACGCACCCAGCACTACCACTGCCCAGCACCTGGACATGCCCAGCACCCAGATGTGCCCAGCAGGCAGCTTCCCTGCTGCCCACCGCCCAGCATCGCGACCGCCCAGCACCCCGACCGCCCAGCACCTGGACATGCCCAGGCCCCGCCACACAGCACCCACACTGCCCAATACCCAGCACCCACACATACCCAGCACAACCAGGGCCCAGCACACACACGCCAGGTTAAACCATGACATGCACCCATCATACCCTCCACCCAGCACCCCCATGGCCCAGCGCTCATTCCCAGACATGCGCACAACCTAGCACACCCACCGCCAACACACAGCCCCTGGACATGCCCAGCACCCAGCAGTCCCAGTGCCCAGCACCCAGCAGCCCCAGCATCCAGCAGCAAGAGATACCCTGCACCTGCTTATGCATAATACCCAGCAGTCCCAGGGCCCAGCAACCAGCACTTAGCCCCCAGCACCCACACCAGCCAGCACCCAGCAAGGCCGGTGCCCAGCACCCAGCAACCTCAGGGCCCAGAACCCAGCAGCCAGCCATTGCCCAGCACCCAGACATGCCCAGCACCCAGCAACCCCAGTCCACACAACCCAGAAGCCCCAGTGCCCAGAAACCAACCACCCCAGTGTCCAGCACCCAGTACACCCAGGGCCCGGCAACCAACACCCGCACATGCCCAGCACCCCCACCACCCAGCACACCCAAAGACTATCACGCCCAGCGCCAAGCACCCAGCACCGCCATTGCCTAGCACCGGGACATGCCCAGCACCCAGTACCACCACCACCAGTGCACAGTACCAAGCACCCGGATATGCCCAGCACGGAGACATTCCTACCAGGCAGCTTCCCTGCTCCCCATCGCCCAGGACCTCCAGTGCCCATCACCCAGCACCGGGACATGCCCAGCGCCCACCACACAGCACCCATACTGCCCAACACCCAGCACCCACACATACCCAGCACAACCAGGGCACAGCACACGCACATGCCAGGAATCCAGCACCCTCACAGCACAGCACCCAGCAAACCCAGAGCACACACCTAGCACCGGATATGGCCAGCACCGGATATGGCCAGCACCAAGACATACCCTGCACTCAGTTATGCATAGTACCAAGCAATGCCAGGGCCCAGCATCCCCAGTACTTAGCACCCAGCACTCCCACCGCCCAATACCCACCACCCGGACGTACCCAGCACCCCCACTGCCCGTGCCCAGCACCCAGACATGCCCAGCACCCAAACATGCCCAGCGCCCAACACACCAGAAAGCAGCAAACCAGCCCCCACCATCCCCAGTGATCTGCACATAGCACCCAGCACACGCTGCGCTCAGCACCCACCACCCACAGTGCCCAGAAACCAGCATACCCAATGCCCAGCATCCAGTACCACCACCACCCCAACTGCCCAGTACCCGCACGCGGATATGCCCAGCACCCGAACATACACAGTACCCCTAGGACCCAGCACTCAGAACTCCAGTGCACTGCACTGTCCTGCTTCTGGCTGGGACAGAGTTAACTTTCTTCCCAGTAGCTTGGGAGGGTGTGCTGGCTTTTGGGTTTGGTGTGAGAGGAGCGTTGATGGCCCCTTAATGCTTTGACTGTTGCTGGGCGGTGCTTGCACCGGGAGACTTTTGTTCTCTCTTTTCGGCCTCCCACAGGAAGCTCGGGGGGGGGGTGGGGGGGCGGGGGGATGGGGAGCACAGCCGGCGTAGTTGACCCAGCTGGCCAATGGGGTATTCTATAGCATGTGACATCCTGCTCAGTATAAAAAATGGGAGGGGGCGGGGGAGGGGGCTCTCCCCCCCCCCCGTTCACGACACACGGTCGGCAGCGGTGAGCAGTTGCATTGTGCATTGCCTGCTTTGTATCGTCTGTTGTTGTTGTTGTTCTCATTGTTATTATTACTGTTCTACTTCATTTTATTTCAATCATTAAACTGTTTTTATCTCAACCCGGGAGCTTTCCTACTTGTGCCCTCCCGATTCTCTCCCCAATCCCACGGGGTGGGGGGGGGGAGGTGAGCCAGTGGCTGCGTGGGGTTTATTTGCAGGCTGGGGTTAAACCAACACATGCACCCATCATACCCTCCACCCAGCACTGCCAGGGCCCAGCACTCCCATGGCCCAGCACTGATTCCCATACATGCACACAACCCAGCACACGCACCACCAATGCACAGCACCTCGACATGCCCAGCAGCCCTGGAGCCCAGCACACAGCACACAGCAGCCCCAGCACCAGGACATGACAAGAAGCCAGTCCCCGCAGTGCCCAACAACCCACGACTCAGCAACGGAACATGCCTAGCACCAGGCACCACCAATGTGTAGCAAGGAGTGCTAGGTGTGGTGGATATGGCACATTTGGGGTGCTGGAGCTGGCTGGGTGTTGGGCAGCTGAGAAGGGTCTCTCAAGGGAAGGTGAGAGCCACCAACATCTTTCAGTCCTGCCTGTTAGTTTATGGGAGCCCGAAGAGGGGATCGACTGCTTTGCAGTTGGGCTGTGGTAAGGTTGCTGGTTGGGTGGTAGAGCGAGAGCAGCTCCCTCGGAAAGGGCTGCCACGAAAGGCAAGAGCCAGAAACAGCTTTCAATCCTGGTTCTTTCTGTGTTGGAGCGCCCTCTGGTGGGAAGGCGTTTACGAAATGGGCTCGAGAGATGGTAAGGCAAAGGTTGATATTTAGGTTTGAGAATAAGGGAGAGGGGTGGTGGGACCGGGAAGGGTCCCGTGGTGGGTCCATGTGGTGGGTGGCGTTAACTAATGCAGAAGGATCTCGTTATCTACGCAGAACCTCAAACTATCCCTTATCCTCCTCAGAGGCAAGCTCCGAAACGGCCACCCACCTCCTCCGGCTCAGGCACAGAAATAGCCAGGAATCAAGGACGATGCTGGCCCTCACGATCTCTTGGCAGCCACTTCTCAGCCCCATCAACACCGTGGCGCTGTACCTCTGCTCGCACCTAACAGCGACATATCCCTTACCCTCATCAGGGCCAAGCTCCGAAGTGGCCAACCACCACATGGAGCTAGGCACTGAAGTAGCCAGGAACCAAGGCGGATGCTGGCCCTCACGGTCCCTTGGCAGCCCCTTCTCAGCCCCACCAACACCGGGGCTCTGTCGCTGTTCTCCCACTTATCCTCGACATATCTCTGACCCTCACCAGGGCCACCTCCGAAGCGGCCACCCTCCACATGGAGCTTGGCACTAAAGTAGCCAGGAAACAAGGTTGATGCTGGCTCTCACGATCACTTCGCAGCCCCTTCTCAGCCGCACCAATGCCGGGGCTCTGTCTCTGTTCTTCCACCTTACCTCAGCCTAGCCCAGACCCTCATCAGGGCCAAGCTCCGAAGCGGCCACCCTCCACGTGGAGCTTGGCACTAAGGTAACCAGAAATGCATCTTGATGCTGGCCCCCACCTTCCCTTGGTAGCCCCACCAAAACCGGAGCTCTGTCTCTGTTCTCCACCTTATCCTCGACATATCCCTTACCCTCATTGGAGCCAAGCTCCGAAGAGGCCACCCTCCACATGGGGCTCAGGCACTGAGATAGCCAGGAACCAAGGCTGATGGTGGCCCTCACCTTCCATTTGTAATCCCTAGGCAGCCCCACCAACACCGTGGCTCTGTGCCTGTTCTCCCATCTATCCTCAACCTAGCCCTGACCCTCATCAGGGCCAAGCTCCGAAGTGGCCACCGACCACATGGGGCTTGGCACTGAAGTAGGCAGGAAGCAAGGCTGAGGCTGGCCCTCACGGGCTCTTGGCAGCTCCTTCTCAGGCCCACCAACACCGGGGCTCTGTGTCTCTGCTCGCACCTAACATCGACCTATCCCTGACCCTCATCGGAGCCAAGCTCCGAAGCGACCACTCTCCACGTGGATCCTGGCAATGAGGTAGCCAAGAATCAAGATTGATGCTGGCCCTCACCTTCCTTGGCACCCCACCAATACCGTGGCTCTCTGTCTGTTCTCCTGCCTAACATCAACCTAGCCCTGACCCTCATCAGGGCCACCTCCGAAGCGGCCACCCTCCCCATGGGTCTTGGCACTGAAGTAGCCAGGAACAAAGGTTTATGCTGGACCTCACGGTCTCTTGTCGGCCCCACCAATACCGGGACTCTGTGTCTGTGCTCGCACCTACGAGCGACCTATCCCTTACCCTCATCGGAGCCAAGCTCCGAAGCGACCACTCTTCATGTGGGGCTTAGGCACTGAGGCAGCCAAGAACCAAGGTAGCTGCTTGTCCTCACGATCACTGCGAAGCCCCTTCTCAGCCCCACCAACACCGGGGCTCTGTGCCTGTTCTCCCACCTTACCTCAACCTAGCCCAGACCCTCATCGGAGCCAAGCTCCGAAGAGGCCACCCTCAACATGGGGCTCAGGCACTGAAGGGCAGCCCCGTCTCATCCCCACTAATACCGGGGCTCTGTGTCTCTGCTCGCACCTAACAGCGACCTATCCCTTACCCTCATCGGAGCCAAGCTCCGAAGCGACCACTCCCCACGTGGGGCTTAGGTACTGAAGTAGCCTGGAATCAAGGTTGATGCTGGCCCTCACGGTCCCTTGGCAGCCCCTTCTCAGCCCCACCAACACCGGGGCTCTGTGCCTGTTCTCCCACCTAACCTCAACCTAGGCGAGACCCTCATCAGGGCCAAGCTCCGAAGTGGCCACCGGCCACATGGAGCTAGGCACTGAAGTAGCCAGGAACCAAGGCTGATGCTGGCCCTCACGGTCCCTTGGCAGCCCCTTCTCAGCCCCACCAACACCGGGGCTCTGTGCCTGTCCTCCCACCTAACCTCAACCGAGCCCTGACCCTCATCAGGGCCAAGCTCCGAAGCGGCCACCCTCCACGTGGAGCTTGGCACTAAGGTAAGCAGAAATCCAGCTTGATGCTGGCCCCCACCTTCCCTTGGTAGCCCCACCAACACCGGGGCTCTGTCTCTGTTCTCCACCTTATCCTCAACATACCCCTTACCCTCATCGGAGCCAAGCTCCGAAGAGGCCACCCTCAACATGGGGCTCAGGCACTGAAGGGCAGCCCCGTCTCATCCCCACTAATACCGGGGCTCTGTGTCTCTGCTCGCACCTAACAGCGACCTATCCCTTACCCTCATCGGAGCCAAGCTCCGAAGATGCCACCCTCAACATGGGGTTCAGGCACTGAAGGGCAGCCCCGTCTCAGCCCCACCAATACCGGGGCTCTGTGTCTCTGCTCGCACCTAACAGCGACCTATCCCTTACCCTCATCGGAGCCAAGCTCCGAAGAGACCACTCCCCACGTGGGGCTTATGTACTGAAGTAGCCTGGAATCAAGGTTGATGCTGGCCCTTACGATCTCTTTGCAGCCCCTTCTCAGCCCCACCAATACCGGGGCTCTGTATCTGTTCTCCCACTTAGCCTCAACAGATCCCTTATCCTCATCAGGGCAAAGAGCCGCAGCGGCCACACTCCACATGGGGCTTGGCACTGAGATAGCCAGGAATCAAGGGTGGTGCTGGCGCTCACCTTCCATTTGCAGTCCCTAGGCAAGCCCACCAACACCGGGGCTCTGTGCCTGTTCTCCCTCCTAACCTCAACCTAGCCGAGACCCTCATCAGGGCCAAGCTCCGAAGTGGCCACCGGCCACATGGAGCTAGGCACTGAAGTAGCCAGGAACCAAGGCTGATGCTGGCCCTCACGGGCTCTTGGCAGCCCCTTCTCAGCCCCACCAACACCGGGGCTCTGTGCCTGTTCTCCCACCTAACCTCAACCGAGCCCTGACCCTCATCAGGGCCAAGCTCCAAAGCGGCCACCCTCCACGTGGAGCTTGGCACTAAGGTAACCAGAAATCCAGCTTGATGCTAGCCCTCACCTTCCCTTGGTAGCCCCACCAAAACCGGGGCTCTGTCTCTGTTCTCCACCTTATCCTCGACATATCCCTTACCCTCATCGGAGCCAAGCTCCGAAGAGACCACTCCCCACGTGGGGCTTAGGTACTGAAGTAGCCTGGAATCAAGGTTGATGCTGGCCCTCACGGTCCCTTGGCAGCCCCTTCTCAGCCCCACCAACACCGGGGCTCTGTGCCTGTTCTCCCACCTAACCTCAACCTAGGCGAGACCCTCATCAGGGCCAAGCTCCGAAGTGGCCACCGGCCACATGGAGCTAGGCACTGAAGTAGCCAGGAACCAAGGCTGATGCTGGCCCTCACGGTCCCTTGGCAGCCCCTTCTCAGCCCCACCAACACCGGGGCTCTGTGCCTGTCCTCCCACCTAACCTAAACCGAGCCCTGACCCTCATCAGGGCCAAGCTCCGAAGCGGCCACCCTCCACGTGGAGCTTGGCACTAAGGTAACCAGAAATCCAGCTTGATTTTAGCCCTCACCTTCCCTTGGTAGCCCCTTCTCAGCCCCACCAACACCGGGGCTCTGTGCCTGTTCTCCCTCCTAACCTCAACCTAGCCGAGACCCTCATCAGGGCCAAGCTCCGAAGTGGCCACCGGCCACATGGAGCTAGGCACTGAAGTAGCCAGGAACCAAGGCTGATGCTGGCCCTCACGGTCCCTTGGCAGCCCCTTCTCAGCCCCACCAACACCGGGGCTCTGTGCCTGTTTTCGCTCCTAACCTCAACCGAGCCCTGACCCTCATCAGGGCCAAGCTCCGAAGCGGCCACCCTCCACGTGGAGCTTGGCACTAAGGTAAGCAGAAATCCAGCTTGATGCTGGCCCCCACCTTCCCTTGGTAGCCCCACCAACACCGGGGCTCTGTCTCTGTTCTCCACCTTATCCTCGACATATCCCTTACCCTCATCGGAGCCAAGCTCCGAAGAGGCCACCCTCAACATGGGGCTCAGGCACTGAAGGGCAGCCCCGTCTCATCCCCACTAATACCGGGGCTCTGTGTCTCTGCTCGCACCTAACAGCGACCTATCCCTTACCCTCATCGGAGCCAAGCTCCGAAGATGCCACCCTCAACATGGGGTTCAGGCACTGAAGGGCAGCCCCGTCTCAGCCCCACCAATACCGGGGCTCTGTGTCTCTGCTCGCACCTAACAGCGACCTATCCCTTACCCTCATCGGAGCCAAGCTCCGAAGAGACCACTCCCCACGTGGGGCTTATGTACTGAAGTAGCCTGGAATCAAGGTTGATGCTGGCCCTTACGATCTCTTTGCAGCCCCTTCTCAGCCCCACCAATACCGGGGCTCTGTATCTGTTCTCCCACTTAGCCTCAACAGATCCCTTACCCTCATCAGGGCAAAGAGCCGCAGCGGCCACACTCCACATGGGGCTTGGCACTGAGATAGCCAGGAATCAAGGGTGGTGCTGGCCCTCACCTTCCATTTGCAGTCCCTAGGCAAGCCCACCAACACCGGGGCTCTGTGCCTATTCTCCCTCCTAACCTCAACCAAGCCGAGACCCTCATCAGGGCCAAGCTCCGAAGTGGCCACCGGCCACATGGAGCTAGGCACTGAAGTAGCCAGGAACCAAGGCTGATGCTGGCCCTCACGGTCCCTTGGCAGCCCCTTCTCAGCCCCACCAACACCGGGGCTCTGTGCCTGTTCTCCCACCTAACCTCAACCGAGCCCTGACCCTCATCAGGGCCAAGCTCCGAAGCGGCCACCCTCCACGTGGAGCTTGGCACTAAGGTAAGCAGGAATCCAGCTTGATGCTGGCCCCCACCTTCCCTTGGTAGCCCCACCAACACCGGGGCTCTGTCTCTGTTCTCCACCTTATCCTCGACATATCCCTTACCCTCATCGGAGCCAAGCTCCGAAGAGGCCACCCTCCACATGGGGCTCAGGCACTGAGATAGCCAGGAACCAAGGCTGATGGTGGCCCTCACCTTCCATTTGTAATCCCTAGGCAGCCCCACCAACACCGTGGCTCTGTGCCTGTTCTCCCACCTAACCTCAACCTAGCCCTGACCCTCATCAGGGCCAAGCTCCGAAGTGGCCACCGACCACATGGGGCTTGGCACTGAAGTAGGCAGGAAGCAAGGCTGAGGCTGGCCCTCACGGGCTCTTGGCAGCTCCTTCTCAGGCCCACCAACACCGGGGCTCTGTGTCTCTGCTCGCACCTAACATCGACCTATCCCTGACCCTCATCGGAGCCAAGCTCCGAAGCGACCACTCTCCACGTGGATCCTGGCAATGAGGTAGCCAAGAATCAAGATTGATGCTGGCCCTCACCTTCCTTGGCACCCCACCAATACCGTGGCTCTCTGTCTGTTCTCCTGCCTAACATCAACCTAGCCCTGACCCTCATCAGGGCCACCTCCGAAGCGGCCACCCTCCCCATGGGTCTTGGCACTGAAGTAGCCAGGAACAAAGGTTTATGCTGGACCTCACGGTCTCTTGTCGGCCCCACCAATACCGGGACTCTGTGTCTGTGCTCGCACCTACGAGCGACCTATCCCTTACCCTCATCGGAGCCAAGCTCCGAAGCGACCACTCTTCATGTGGGGCTTAGGCACTGAGGCAGCCAAGAACCAAGGTAGCTGCTTGTCCTCACGATCACTGCGAAGCCCCTTCTCAGCCCCACCAACACCGGGGCTCTGTGCCTGTTCTCCCACCTTACCTCAACCTAGCCCAGACCCTCATCGGAGCCAAGCTCCGAAGAGGCCACCCTCAACATGGGGCTCAGGCACTGAAGGGCAGCCCCGTCTCATCCCCACTAATACCGGGGCTCTGTGTCTCTGCTCGCACCTAACAGCGACCTATCCCTTACCCTCATCGGAGCCAAGCTCCGAAGCGACCACTCCCCACGTGGGGCTTAGGTACTGAAGTAGCCTGGAATCAAGGTTGATGCTGGCCCTCACGATCTCTTTGCAGCCCCTTCTCAGCCCCACCAATACCGGGGCTCTGTAGCTGTTCTCCCACTTAGCCTCGACAGATCCCTTACCCTCATCAGGGCAAAGCGCCGCAGCGGCCACACTCCACATGGGGCTTGGCACTGAGATAGCCAGGAATCAAGGGTGGTGCTGGCGCTCACCTTCCATTTGCAGTCCCTAGGCAAGCCCGCCAACACCGGGGCTCTGTGCCTGTTCTCCCTCCTAACCTCAACCTAGCCGAGACCCTCATCAGGGCCAAGCTCCGAAGTGGCCACCGGCCACATGGAGCTAGGCACTGAAGTAGCCAGGAACCAAGGCTGATGCTGGCCCTCACGGGCTCTTGGCAGCCCCTTCTCAGCCCCACCAACACCGGGGCTCTGTGCCTGTTCTCCCTCCTAACCTCAACCGAGCCCTGACCCTCATCAGGGCCAAGCTCCAAAGCGGCCACCCTCCACGTGGAGCTTGGCACTAAGGTAACCAGAAATCCAGCTTGATGCTAGCCCTCACCTTCCCTTGGTAGCCCCACCAAAACCGGGGCTCTGTCTCTGTTCTCCACCTTATCCTCGACATATCCCTTACCCTCATCGGAGCCAAGCCCGAAGAGACCACTCCCCACGTGGGGCTTAGGTACTGAAGTAGCCTGGAATCAAGGTTGATGCTGGCCCTCACGGTCCCTTGGCAGCCCCTTCTCAGCCCCACCAACACCGGGGCTCTGTGCCTGTTCTCCCTCCTAACCTCAACCTAGCCGAGACCCTCATCAGGGCCAAGCTCCGAAGTGGCCACCGGCCACATGGAGCTAGGCACTGAAGTAGCCAGGAACCAAGGCTGATGCTGGCCCTCACGGTCCCTTGGCAGCCCCTTCTCAGCCCCACCAACACCGGGGCTCTGTGCCTGTTCTCCCACCTAACCTCAACCGAGCCCTGACCCTCATCAGGGCCAAGCTCCGAAGCGGCCACCCTCCACGTGGAGCTTGGAACTAAGGTAACCAGAAATCCAGCTTGATGCTAGCCCTCACCTTCCCTTGGTAGCCCCTTCTCAGCCCCAGCAACACCGGGGCTCTGTGCCTGTTCTCCCTCCTAACCTCAACCTAGCCGAGACCCTCATCAGGGCCAAGCTCCGAAGTGGCCACCGGCCACATGGAGCTAGGCACTGAAGTAGCCAGGAACCAAGGCTGATGCTGGCCCTCACGGTCCCTTGGCAGCCCCTTCTCAGCCCCACCAACACCGGGGCTCTGTGCCTGTTTTCGCTCCTAACCTCAACCGAGCCCTGACCCTCATCAGGGCCAAGCTCCGAAGCGGCCACCCTCCATGTGGAGCTTGGCACTAAGGTAACCAGAAATCCAGCAAGATGCTCGCCCTCACCTTCCCTTGCTAGCCCCACCAACACCGGGGCTCTGTGCCTGTCCTCCCTCCTAACCTCAACCTAGCCGAGACCCTCATCAGGGCCAAGCTCCGAAGTGGCCACCGGCCACATGGAGCTAGGCACTGAAGTAGCCAGGAACCAAGGCTGATGCTGGCCCTCACGGTCCCTTGGCAGCCCCTTCTCAGCCCCACCAACACCGGGGCTCTGTGCCTGTCCTCCCACCTAACCTCAACCTAGCCCTGACCCTCATCAGGGCCAAGCTCCGAAGCGGCCACCCTCCACGTGGAGCTTGGCACTAAGGTAACCAGAAATCCAGCTTGATTTTAGCCCTCACCTTCCCTTGGTAGCCCCTTCTCAGCCCCACCAACACCGGGGCTCTGTGCCTGTTCTCCCTCCTAACCTCAACCTAGCCGAGACCCTCATCAGGGCCAAGCTCCGAAGTGGCCACCGGCCACATGGAGCTAGGCACTGAAGTAGCCAGGAACCAAGGCTGATGCTGGCCCTCACGGTCCCTTGGCAGCCCCTTCTCAGCCCCACCAACACCGGGGCTCTGTGCCTGTTTTCGCTCCTAACCTCAACCGAGCCCTGACCCTCATCAGGGCCAAGCTCCGAAGCGGCCACCCTCCACGTGGAGCTTGGCACTAAGGTAAGCAGAAATCCAGCTTGATGCTGGCCCCCACCTTCCCTTGGTAGCCCCACCAACACCGGGGCTCTGTCTCTGTTCTCCACCTTATCCTCGACATATCCCTTACCCTCATCGGAGCCAAGCTCCGAAGAGGCCACCCTCAACATGGGGCTCAGGCACTGAAGGGCAGCCCCGTCTCATCCCCACTAATACCGGGGCTCTGTGTCTCTGCTCGCACCTAACAGCGACCTATCCCTTACCCTCATCGGAGCCAAGCTCCGAAGATGCCACCCTCAACATGGGGTTCAGGCACTGAAGGGCAGCCCCGTCTCAGCCCCACCAATACCGGGGCTCTGTGTCTCTGCTCGCACCTAACAGCGACCTATCCCTTACCCTCATCGGAGCCAAGCTCCGAAGAGACCACTCCCCACGTGGGGCTTATGTACTGAAGTAGCCTGGAATCAAGGTTGATGCTGGCCCTTACGATCTCTTTGCAGCCCCTTCTCAGCCCCACCAATACCGGGGCTCTGTATCTGTTCTCCCACTTAGCCTCAACAGATCCCTTACCCTCATCAGGGCAAAGAGCCGCAGCGGCCACACTCCACATGGGGCTTGGCACTGAGATAGCCAGGAATCAAGGGTGGTGCTGGCCCTCACCTTCCATTTGCAGTCCCTAGGCAAGCCCACCAACACCGGGGCTCTGTGCCTATTCTCCCTCCTAACCTCAACCAAGCCGAGACCCTCATCAGGGCCAAGCTCCGAAGTGGCCACCGGCCACATGGAGCTAGGCACTGAAGTAGCCAGGAACCAAGGCTGATGCTGGCCCTCACGGTCCCTTGGCAGCCCCTTCTCAGCCCCACCAACACCGGGGCTCTGTGCCTGTTCTCCCACCTAACCTCAACCGAGCCCTGACCCTCATCAGGGCCAAGCTCCGAAGCGGCCACCCTCCACGTGGAGCTTGGCACTAAGGTAAGCAGGAATCCAGCTTGATGCTGGCCCCCACCTTCCCTTGGTAGCCCCACCAACACCGGGGCTCTGTCTCTGTTCTCCACCTTATCCTCGACATATCCCTTACCCTCATCGGAGCCAAGCTCCGAAGAGGCCACCCTCCACATGGGGCTCAGGCACTGAGATAGCCAGGAACCAAGGCTGATGGTGGCCCTCACCTTCCATTTGTAATCCCTAGGCAGCCCCACCAACACCGTGGCTCTGTGCCTGTTCTCCCACCTAACCTCAACCTAGCCCTGACCCTCATCAGGGCCAAGCTCCGAAGTGGCCACCGACCACATGGGGCTTGGCACTGAAGTAGGCAGGAAGCAAGGCTGAGGCTGGCCCTCACGGGCTCTTGGCAGCTCCTTCTCAGGCCCACCAACACCGGGGCTCTGTGTCTCTGCTCGCACCTAACATCGACCTATCCCTGACCCTCATCGGAGCCAAGCTCCGAAGCGACCACTCTCCACGTGGATCCTGGCAATGAGGTAGCCAAGAATCAAGATTGATGCTGGCCCTCACCTTCCTTGGCACCCCACCAATACCGTGGCTCTCTGTCTGTTCTCCTGCCTAACATCAACCTAGCCCTGACCCTCATCAGGGCCACCTCCGAAGCGGCCACCCTCCCCATGGGTCTTGGCACTGAAGTAGCCAGGAACAAAGGTTTATGCTGGACCTCACGGTCTCTTGTCGGCCCCACCAATACCGGGACTCTGTGTCTGTGCTCGCACCTACGAGCGACCTATCCCTTACCCTCATCGGAGCCAAGCTCCGAAGCGACCACTCTTCATGTGGGGCTTAGGCACTGAGGCAGCCAAGAACCAAGGTAGCTGCTTGTCCTCACGATCACTGCGAAGCCCCTTCTCAGCCCCACCAACACCGGGGCTCTGTGCCTGTTCTCCCACCTTACCTCAACCTAGCCCAGACCCTCATCGGAGCCAAGCTCCGAAGAGGCCACCCTCAACATGGGGCTCAGGCACTGAAGGGCAGCCCCGTCTCATCCCCACTAATACCGGGGCTCTGTGTCTCTGCTCGCACCTAACAGCGACCTATCCCTTACCCTCATCGGAGCCAAGCTCCGAAGCGACCACTCCCCACGTGGGGCTTAGGTACTGAAGTAGCCTGGAATCAAGGTTGATGCTGGCCCTCACGATCTCTTTGCAGCCCCTTCTCAGCCCCACCAATACCGGGGCTCTGTAGCTGTTCTCCCACTTAGCCTCGACAGATCCCTTACCCTCATCAGGGCAAAGCGCCGCAGCGGCCACACTCCACATGGGGCTTGGCACTGAGATAGCCAGGAATCAAGGGTGGTGCTGGCGCTCACCTTCCATTTGCAGTCCCTAGGCAAGCCCGCCAACACCGGGGCTCTGTGCCTGTTCTCCCTCCTAACCTCAACCTAGCCGAGACCCTCATCAGGGCCAAGCTCCGAAGTGGCCACCGGCCACATGGAGCTAGGCACTGAAGTAGCCAGGAACCAAGGCTGATGCTGGCCCTCACGGGCTCTTGGCAGCCCCTTCTCAGCCCCACCAACACCGGGGCTCTGTGCCTGTTCTCCCTCCTAACCTCAACCGAGCCCTGACCCTCATCAGGGCCAAGCTCCAAAGCGGCCACCCTCCACGTGGAGCTTGGCACTAAGGTAACCAGAAATCCAGCTTGATGCTAGCCCTCACCTTCCCTTGGTAGCCCCACCAAAACCGGGGCTCTGTCTCTGTTCTCCACCTTATCCTCGACATATCCCTTACCCTCATCGGAGCCAAGCCCGAAGAGACCACTCCCCACGTGGGGCTTAGGTACTGAAGTAGCCTGGAATCAAGGTTGATGCTGGCCCTCACGGTCCCTTGGCAGCCCCTTCTCAGCCCCACCAACACCGGGGCTCTGTGCCTGTTCTCCCTCCTAACCTCAACCTAGCCGAGACCCTCATCAGGGCCAAGCTCCGAAGTGGCCACCGGCCACATGGAGCTAGGCACTGAAGTAGCCAGGAACCAAGGCTGATGCTGGCCCTCACGGTCCCTTGGCAGCCCCTTCTCAGCCCCACCAACACCGGGGCTCTGTGCCTGTTCTCCCACCTAACCTCAACCGAGCCCTGACCCTCATCAGGGCCAAGCTCCGAAGCGGCCACCCTCCACGTGGAGCTTGGAACTAAGGTAACCAGAAATCCAGCTTGATGCTAGCCCTCACCTTCCCTTGGTAGCCCCTTCTCAGCCCCAGCAACACCGGGGCTCTGTGCCTGTTCTCCCTCCTAACCTCAACCTAGCCGAGACCCTCATCAGGGCCAAGCTCCGAAGTGGCCACCGGCCACATGGAGCTAGGCACTGAAGTAGCCAGGAACCAAGGCTGATGCTGGCCCTCACGGTCCCTTGGCAGCCCCTTCTCAGCCCCACCAACACCGGGGCTCTGTGCCTGTTTTCGCTCCTAACCTCAACCGAGCCCTGACCCTCATCAGGGCCAAGCTCCGAAGCGGCCACCCTCCATGTGGAGCTTGGCACTAAGGTAACCAGAAATCCAGCAAGATGCTCGCCCTCACCTTCCCTTGCTAGCCCCACCAACACCGGGGCTCTGTGCCTGTCCTCCCTCCTAACCTCAACCTAGCCGAGACCCTCATCAGGGCCAAGCTCCGAAGTGGCCACCGGCCACATGGAGCTAGGCACTGAAGTAGCCAGGAACCAAGGCTGATGCTGGCCCTCACGGTCCCTTGGCAGCCCCTTCTCAGCCCCACCAACACCGGGGCTCTGTGCCTGTCCTCCCACCTAACCTCAACCTAGCCCTGACCCTCATCAGGGCCAAGCTCCGAAGCGGCCACCCTCCACGTGGAGCTTGGCACTAAGGTAACCAGAAATCCAGCTTGATTTTAGCCCTCACCTTCCCTTGGTAGCCCCTTCTCAGCCCCACCAACACCGGGGCTCTGTGCCTGTTCTCCCTCCTAACCTCAACCTAGCCGAGACCCTCATCAGGGCCAAGCTCCGAAGTGGCCACCGGCCACATGGAGCTAGGCACTGAAGTAGCCAGGAACCAAGGCTGATGCTGGCCCTCACGGTCCCTTGGCAGCCCCTTCTCAGCCCCACCAACACCGGGGCTCTGTGCCTGTTTTCGCTCCTAACCTCAACCGAGCCCTGACCCTCATCAGGGCCAAGCTCCGAAGCGGCCACCCTCCACGTGGAGCTTGGCACTAAGGTAAGCAGAAATCCAGCTTGATGCTGGCCCCCACCTTCCCTTGGTAGCCCCACCAACACCGGGGCTCTGTCTCTGTTCTCCACCTTATCCTCGACATACCCCTTCCCCTCATCGGAGCCAAGCTCCGAAGAGGCCACCCTCAACATGGGGCTCAGGCACTGAAGGGCAGCCCCGTCTCATCCCCACTAATACCGGGGCTCTGTGTCTCTGCTCGCACCTAACAGCGACCTATCCCTTACCCTCATCGGAGCCAAGCTCCGAAGATGCCACCCTCAACATGGGGTTCAGGCACTGAAGGGCAGCCCCGTCTCAGCCCCACCAATACCGGGGCTCTGTGTCTCTGCTCGCACCTAACAGCGACCTATCCCTTACCCTCATCGGAGCCAAGCTCCGAAGAGACCACTCCCCACGTGGGGCTTAGGTACTGAAGTAGCCTGGAATCAAGGTTGATGCTGGCCCTCACGATGTCTTTGCAGCCCCTTCTCAGCCCCACCAATACCGGGGCTCTGTAGCTGTTCTCCCACTTAGCCTCGACAGATCCCTTACCCTCATCAGGGCAAAGCGCCGCAGCGGCCACACTCCACATGGGGCTTGGCACTGAGATAGCCAGGAATCAAGGGTGGTGCTGGCCCTCACCTTCCATTTGCAGTCCCTAGGCAAGCCCACCAACACCGGGGCTCTGTGCCTGTTCTCCCTCCTAACCTCAACCTAGCCGAGACCCTCATCAGGGCCAAGCTCCGAAGTGGCCACCGGCCACATGGAGCTAGGCACTGAAGTAGCCAGGAACCAAGGCTGATGCTGGCCCTCACGATCCCTTGGCAGCCCCTTCTCAGCCCCACCAACACCGGGGCTCTGTGCCTGTTCTCCCACCTAACCTCAACCTGGCCCTGACCCTCATCAGGGCCAAGCTCCGAAGCGGCCACCCTCCACGTGGAGCTTGGCACTACGGTAAGCAGGAATCCAGCTTGATGCTAGCCCTCACCTTCCCTTGGTAGCCCCACGAAAACCGGGGCTCTGTCTCTGTTCTCCACCTTATCCTCGACATATCCCTTACCCTCATCGGGGCCAAGCTCCGAAGTGGCCACCGGCCACATGGAGCTAGGCACTGAAATAGCCAGGAACCAGGGCTGATGCTGGCCCTCACGGCCACGCTCCGAAGAGGCCACCCTCGACATGGGGCTCAGGCACTGAAGTAGCCAGGAACCAAGGTTGATGGTGGCCCTCACCTTCCATTTGCAGTCCCTAGGCAGCCCCACCAACACCGTGGCTCTGTGCCTGTTCTCCCACCTAACCTCAACCTAGCCCTGACCCTCATCAGGGCCAAGCTCCGAAGTGGCCACCGACCACATGGGGCTTGGCACTGAAGTAGGCAGGAAGCAAGGCTGAGGCTGGCCCTCACGGGCTCTTGGCAGCTCCTTCTCAGGCCCACCAACACCGGGGCTCTGTGTCTCTGCTCGCACCTAACATCGACCTATCCCTGACCCTCATCGGAGCCAAGCTCCGAAGCGACCACTCTCCACGTGGATCCTGGCAATGAGGTAGCCAAGAATCAAGATTGATGCTGGCCCTCACCTTCCTTGGCACCCCACCAATACCGTGGCTCTCTGTCTGTTCTCCTGCCTAACATCAACCTAGCCCTGACCCTCATCAGGGCCACCTCCGAAGCGGCCACCCTCCCCATGGGTCTTGGCACTGAAGTAGCCAGGAACAAAGGTTTATGCTGGACCTCACGGTCTCTTGTCGGCCCCACCAATACCGGGACTCTGTGTCTGTGCTCGCACCTACGAGCGACCTATCCCTTACCCTCATCGGAGCCAAGCTCCGAAGCGACCACTCTTCATGTGGGGCTTAGGCACTGAGGCAGCCAAGAACCAAGGTAGCTGCTTGTCCTCACGATCACTGCGAAGCCCCTTCTCAGCCCCACCAACACCGGGGCTCTGTGCCTGTTCTCCCACCTTACCTCAACCTAGCCCAGACCCTCATCGGAGCCAAGCTCCGAAGAGGCCACCCTCAACATGGGGCTCAGGCACTGAAGGGCAGCCCCGTCTCATCCCCACTAATACCGGGGCTCTGTGTCTCTGCTCGCACCTAACAGCGACCTATCCCTTACCCTCATCGGAGCCAAGCTCCGAAGCGACCACTCCCCACGTGGGGCTTAGGTACTGAAGTAGCCTGGAATCAAGGTTGATGCTGGCCCTCACGATCTCTTTGCAGCCCCTTCTCAGCCCCACCAATACCGGGGCTCTGTAGCTGTTCTCCCACTTAGCCTCGACAGATCCCTTACCCTCATCAGGGCAAAGCGCCGCAGCGGCCACACTCCACATGGGGCTTGGCACTGAGATAGCCAGGAATCAAGGGTGGTGCTGGCGCTCACCTTCCATTTGCAGTCCCTAGGCAAGCCCGCCAACACCGGGGCTCTGTGCCTGTTCTCCCTCCTAACCTCAACCTAGCCGAGACCCTCATCAGGGCCAAGCTCCGAAGTGGCCACCGGCCACATGGAGCTAGGCACTGAAGTAGCCAGGAACCAAGGCTGATGCTGGCCCTCACGGGCTCTTGGCAGCCCCTTCTCAGCCCCACCAACACCGGGGCTCTGTGCCTGTTCTCCCTCCTAACCTCAACCGAGCCCTGACCCTCATCAGGGCCAAGCTCCAAAGCGGCCACCCTCCACGTGGAGCTTGGCACTAAGGTAACCAGAAATCCAGCTTGATGCTAGCCCTCACCTTCCCTTGGTAGCCCCACCAAAACCGGGGCTCTGTCTCTGTTCTCCACCTTATCCTCGACATATCCCTTACCCTCATCGGAGCCAAGCCCGAAGAGACCACTCCCCACGTGGGGCTTAGGTACTGAAGTAGCCTGGAATCAAGGTTGATGCTGGCCCTCACGGTCCCTTGGCAGCCCCTTCTCAGCCCCACCAACACCGGGGCTCTGTGCCTGTTCTCCCTCCTAACCTCAACCTAGCCGAGACCCTCATCAGGGCCAAGCTCCGAAGTGGCCACCGGCCACATGGAGCTAGGCACTGAAGTAGCCAGGAACCAAGGCTGATGCTGGCCCTCACGGTCCCTTGGCAGCCCCTTCTCAGCCCCACCAACACCGGGGCTCTGTGCCTGTTCTCCCACCTAACCTCAACCGAGCCCTGACCCTCATCAGGGCCAAGCTCCGAAGCGGCCACCCTCCACGTGGAGCTTGGAACTAAGGTAACCAGAAATCCAGCTTGATGCTAGCCCTCACCTTCCCTTGGTAGCCCCTTCTCAGCCCCAGCAACACCGGGGCTCTGTGCCTGTTCTCCCTCCTAACCTCAACCTAGCCGAGACCCTCATCAGGGCCAAGCTCCGAAGTGGCCACCGGCCACATGGAGCTAGGCACTGAAGTAGCCAGGAACCAAGGCTGATGCTGGCCCTCACGGTCCCTTGGCAGCCCCTTCTCAGCCCCACCAACACCGGGGCTCTGTGCCTGTTTTCGCTCCTAACCTCAACCGAGCCCTGACCCTCATCAGGGCCAAGCTCCGAAGCGGCCACCCTCCATGTGGAGCTTGGCACTAAGGTAACCAGAAATCCAGCAAGATGCTCGCCCTCACCTTCCCTTGCTAGCCCCACCAACACCGGGGCTCTGTGCCTGTCCTCCCTCCTAACCTCAACCTAGCCGAGACCCTCATCAGGGCCAAGCTCCGAAGTGGCCACCGGCCACATGGAGCTAGGCACTGAAGTAGCCAGGAACCAAGGCTGATGCTGGCCCTCACGGTCCCTTGGCAGCCCCTTCTCAGCCCCACCAACACCGGGGCTCTGTGCCTGTCCTCCCACCTAACCTCAACCTAGCCCTGACCCTCATCAGGGCCAAGCTCCGAAGCGGCCACCCTCCACGTGGAGCTTGGCACTAAGGTAACCAGAAATCCAGCTTGATTTTAGCCCTCACCTTCCCTTGGTAGCCCCTTCTCAGCCCCACCAACACCGGGGCTCTGTGCCTGTTCTCCCTCCTAACCTCAACCTAGCCGAGACCCTCATCAGGGCCAAGCTCCGAAGTGGCCACCGGCCACATGGAGCTAGGCACTGAAGTAGCCAGGAACCAAGGCTGATGCTGGCCCTCACGGTCCCTTGGCAGCCCCTTCTCAGCCCCACCAACACCGGGGCTCTGTGCCTGTTTTCGCTCCTAACCTCAACCGAGCCCTGACCCTCATCAGGGCCAAGCTCCGAAGCGGCCACCCTCCACGTGGAGCTTGGCACTAAGGTAAGCAGAAATCCAGCTTGATGCTGGCCCCCACCTTCCCTTGGTAGCCCCACCAACACCGGGGCTCTGTCTCTGTTCTCCACCTTATCCTCGACATACCCCTTCCCCTCATCGGAGCCAAGCTCCGAAGAGGCCACCCTCAACATGGGGCTCAGGCACTGAAGGGCAGCCCCGTCTCATCCCCACTAATACCGGGGCTCTGTGTCTCTGCTCGCACCTAACAGCGACCTATCCCTTACCCTCATCGGAGCCAAGCTCCGAAGATGCCACCCTCAACATGGGGTTCAGGCACTGAAGGGCAGCCCCGTCTCAGCCCCACCAATACCGGGGCTCTGTGTCTCTGCTCGCACCTAACAGCGACCTATCCCTTACCCTCATCGGAGCCAAGCTCCGAAGAGACCACTCCCCACGTGGGGCTTAGGTACTGAAGTAGCCTGGAATCAAGGTTGATGCTGGCCCTCACGATGTCTTTGCAGCCCCTTCTCAGCCCCACCAATACCGGGGCTCTGTAGCTGTTCTCCCACTTAGCCTCGACAGATCCCTTACCCTCATCAGGGCAAAGCGCCGCAGCGGCCACACTCCACATGGGGCTTGGCACTGAGATAGCCAGGAATCAAGGGTGGTGCTGGCCCTCACCTTCCATTTGCAGTCCCTAGGCAAGCCCACCAACACCGGGGCTCTGTGCCTGTTCTCCCTCCTAACCTCAACCTAGCCGAGACCCTCATCAGGGCCAAGCTCCGAAGTGGCCACCGGCCACATGGAGCTAGGCACTGAAGTAGCCAGGAACCAAGGCTGATGCTGGCCCTCACGATCCCTTGGCAGCCCCTTCTCAGCCCCACCAACACCGGGGCTCTGTGCCTGTTCTCCCACCTAACCTCAACCTGGCCCTGACCCTCATCAGGGCCAAGCTCCGAAGCGGCCACCCTCCACGTGGAGCTTGGCACTACGGTAAGCAGGAATCCAGCTTGATGCTAGCCCTCACCTTCCCTTGGTAGCCCCACGAAAACCGGGGCTCTGTCTCTGTTCTCCACCTTATCCTCGACATATCCCTTACCCTCATCGGGGCCAAGCTCCGAAGTGGCCACCGGCCACATGGAGCTAGGCACTGAAATAGCCAGGAACCAGGGCTGATGCTGGCCCTCACGGCCACGCTCCGAAGAGGCCACCCTCGACATGGGGCTCAGGCACTGAAGTAGCCAGGAACCAAGGTTGATGGTGGCCCTCACCTTCCATTTGCAGTCCCTAGGCAGCCCCACCAACACCGGGGCTCTGTGCCTGTTCTCCCACTTAACGTCAACCTAGCCCTGACCCTCATCAGGGCCAAGCTCCGAAGTGACCACCGTCCACATGGGGCTTGGCACTGAAGTAGCCAGGAACCAAGGCTGATGCTGGCCCTCACGGGCTCTTGGCAGCTCCTTCTCAGGCCCACCAACACCGGGGCTCTGTGTCTCTGCTTCACGTAACATCGACCTATCCCTGACCCTCATCGGAGCCAAGCTCCGAAGCGACCACTCCCCATGTGGGGCTTAGGTACTGAAGTAGCCTAGAACCAAGGTTGATGCTGGCCCTCACGATCTCTTGGCAGCTCCTTCTCACCCCCACCAACACCGTGTTTCTGTGCCTGTTCTCCCACCTAACCTCAACCTAGCCCTGACCCTCATCAGGGCAAAGCTTCGAAGCGGCCACACTCCACATGGGGCTTGGCATTGAGATAGCCAGGAATCAAGGCTGATGCCGGACCTCGCCTTCCGTTTGCAGTCCCTAGGCAGCCCCACCAATACCGGCGCTCTGTGTCTGTTCCCCCAGTTATCCTCGACATATCCCTTCTCCTCATCAGGGCCAAGCTCCGAAGCGGCCACCCACCACGTGGGGCTCTGGGGCAGACGTGGCCAGGAATGAAGGCTGATGCTGGCCCTCACGATCTCTTGTCAGCCCCTCCTCAGCCCCACCAACCCCTGCCCCCTTCTCTTTGGTCTCCCACCTAAACATCAACCTACATCTTACCTTCAGCAGAGCCAGGCTCTGAAACGTCTACCCACCAGATGGCGCTCCAACACAGAGGGAACCAAGATGACTGGCGTTCGTTGCACTCGCCTGCCCCGGCAGCCCTTTGAGGTCCCCACCACCACCGGGGCTAGGCGCTTGCCGTAGCACTCAACCGTCAACCTTGCCGCAGCCCAACTGCAAAGCAGACAAGCGCCCCGTCGAGCTCCCACACACGTTTTGCCAGGACTGAAATATGTTCGCAGCGCTCACCTTCCCTTTACAGCCCCTTCTCAGCTGCCCAGCACCCAGCCATCTCCAGCACCGCAAATGCGCAACATCCAGCACACCTAGCACCCCTTGGGATCTTTGGCAGTGCTTGGTGCTGGGCATGTGTCGGTGCTGGGTCGTGGGGGTACTGTGTGCTAGGCCCTGAGTGGAGTGGGTTCTGGACAGGTCTGGGTGCTGCAGTTGCTGGGTGTTGGGCATATCTGGGTGCTCGCCATGTCCCTGTGCTGGGCACTGGGAGGATTTGGTGCTGGGAATGGGCAGGCGATGATCGTGCCTGGGTGGTGGATGCGGGCTACAGGCAGTGCTGGGCGCTGGGTGCTGGTCATTGGGGGTACTGGGTTCTAGGCACTGGGCATGCGGGGTGCTGGACATCTCTGGGTGCTGAGCATGTCCAAGTGATGGGTCCGGGGCACTGGGACTGCTGGGCAGTGGGGGTGCTGGGGACTATGCATATCAGGGTGCTGGGCATGCCTGTGTACTGAGTGCTTGGCGCTGGGTTCTGGATGCTGGCTGGTGGGCATTGTCTGTGTGCTGGTTATTGGGCACTGGCGGTGGTAGGCATGGGAGTGCTTGTTGCTGGGCATTTTCTGATCCTGGCTGTTGGGGGCGCTGAGCACTGGGCATGTCTGGGTGATGGATGGAGGGAGTTTTGGGTGCTGGGCACTAGGGGTGCTGGCTAGTGGGTATGTCCGTGTGCTGGGTATGTCCATATGCCGGATGCTGTGCGCTGGGGATGCTGGGCACTGGGGTTAGTGGGTGCTGTGCACTGGGGTTGCTGGGTGCTGGGCAGCGCGACTGCTGGGGGCTGGGAGTGCTGGGTACTATGCATAAGCGGGTGCAGGGTATGTCTTGCTGCTGGATGGTGGGTTCTGGGGCTACTGGGAGCTGGGGGTATTGGGTGCTGGGCACTGGGGTTGCTGGGTGCTAAGTCCTGTGGGTGCTGGTTGCTGGGCCCTGGGAGTGCTGGGTACTATGCATAAGCGGGTGCAGGGTATGTCTTGCTGCTGGGTGCTGGGGGTATTGGGTGTTGGCCACTGGGGTGTTGGGTGCTGGGCATGTCGTCGTCCTTGGCATGACTGATGCTGGGCACTGGGGGTACTGGCTGCTGGGAGCTAGGGGTGCTGGCTTTGGGCATTTCAGTTGCTGGACATGACCAGGTGCTGGGCGTCTCCAGGTGCTGGGCATGTGCGGATGCTGTGTGCTCGGCACTTGGGGTTCTGGGTGGTCGGCGGTGAGGGTGCTGGACGCTGGGGATGCTGGCTGTTGCGGTGCTGGGTGCTGGGCACTGGGGCTGCTGAGTGGTGGGCATGTCCAGGTGCTGTTTGTTGGCGGTTGGGGTGCTGGGTTGTGCGCCTGTCCAGGAGTTAGTGCTGGGCCCTGGGGGTGCTGTATATGTCCGAGTGCTGGGCATGTCCGGATGCTGGGTAAACGGGTTTTTGGGCTGTGGGGGTGTTGGGTATGCTGGTTTCTGGGCACTGGGGAGGTGCTGGCTGCGAGACCTGTATGGTGGTGGGTGTTTGGTGTACTGGGTGCAGGGCGCTGGGCGTGCTGGGTGCTGGGCATGTCTGGGTGCTACGTGCTGATCACTGGGGATGTTGGGGGCTGGTTTGCTGTGTTCTGGTGTGTAGCGTGCTGGGCATGTTTGGGTGCTGGGCATGTCCAGGTGCTGGGTACTGGGCGCTGGGGGTGGTGGTCCCTGGGGGTGCTGTGTGCTGGGCATGTCCGGGGGGTGGGTTGGGCAGTGGGGTTGCTGGGTGCTGGGAATGTGCGGGTGCTGGGGGCTGGGCCCTGAGGTTGATGGGGGCTGGGCACTCGGGTTGCTGGGTGCTGGCTGGTGCGGTTGCGGGGCCCTGGTGTTGCTGGGTACTATGCATAACTGAGTGCAGGGTATCTCTTGGTGCTGGAGGTACTGGGTGCTGGGCATATCCGGTGCTGGGCCTGTGCTCTGGAGTTGCTGGGTTCTGTGCTCTGGGGGTGCTTGTTTCTTGGCACGTGCGTGTGCTGTGTGCTCTTCCCTGGTTGTGCTGGGTATGTGTGGGTGTTGGGCAGTGTGGGTGCTGTGTGGTGGGCGCTGGGCATGTCTGGGTGCTGGGTGATGGGCACTGGAGGTTCTGGGCGATGGGGAGCAGGGAAGCTGCCTGCTAGGCATGTCTGAGTGCTGGGCATGTCCGGGTGCTGGGTACTGTGCGCTGGCAGTGGTGGGCGGTGGTGGTGCTGGGTGCTGGGCATGTCCGGGTGCTAGGCAATGGCGGTGCTGGGTGCTTGGCGCTGGGGGTGATGGTCTTTGGGTGTGCTGGGTGCTGGGCATGTCCCTGTGCTGGGTGGTGGGGGTGCTGGGCATGTGCGGGTGTTGGTTGCCGGGCCCTGGGTGTACTGGGTGCTGGACGCTGGGGTGGTTGGTTTCTGGGCGCTGGGGCTGCTGGGTTCTGTGCCCCTGTGTTGCTGGGTGCTGAGCATGTCCGGGTGCTGGCCATGTCTAAGTGCAGCGTGCTGGGCACTGGGTGCTGGGGGGTGGGGGTGCTGGATGCTGAGTGTTGGGTATGCTGGTTTCCGGGCACTGGGCGGAAGTGTGTGAGACCTGTGGGGGTGTTGTATGGTGGGTGTTTGGGGTGCTGAGTGCTGCAGGTGCTGGGCATGTCCAGGTGCTATGTGCTGATCACTGGGGTTCTTGGGGGCTGGTTTGCTGTGTTCTGGTGTGTTGGGCGCTGGGCATGTTTGTCTGGGTGCTGGGCATGTCTGGGTGCTGGGTACTGGGAACTGGCAGTGCGGGGCGGTGCGGGTGCTGTGTGCTGGGCATGTCGGGGTGCTGGGTGCTGGGCAGTGGGAGTGCTGGGTGCTAGGTACTGGGGGTGCTGGGCCTTGGCATTGCTGGCTACTATACATAACTGAGTGCAGGGTATGTCTTGGTGCTGGATGCTTGGTGCTGGAGGTCCCGGGTGCTGGGCATATGCAGTGCTGGGTGTTGGGCATATGCGGTGCTGGGT
This sequence comes from Calonectris borealis, assembly GCF_964195595.1. Classification (NCBI taxonomy): domain Eukaryota; kingdom Metazoa; phylum Chordata; class Aves; order Procellariiformes; family Procellariidae; genus Calonectris; species Calonectris borealis. Next base: position 67,397 of record NW_027441494.1, on the reverse strand, counting down.
GGCTGTGCTGGGGTTGCTGGGTGCTGTGCTGTGAGGGTGCTGGATTCCTGGCATGTGCGTGTACTGTGTGCTGGGCCCTGGTTGTGCTGGGTATGTGTGGGTGCTGGGTGTTGGGCACTGGGGGAGGGTGGTGCTAGGTGCTGGGCATGTCCAGGTGCTGAGCAATGGTGGTGCTGGGTGCTTGGCGCTGGGGGTGGTGGTACCTGGGGCTGCTGTGTGCTGGGCACGTCGGGGTGCTGGGTTTTGGGCGGTGGGGGTGCTGGGTGCTGGGCGTGTGCGTGTGTTGGTTGCTGGACCCTGGCGTGCTGGGCGCTGGGGCTATCGGTTACCGGGTGCTGGGGGTGCTGGGTTCAATGCAGCGTATGCAGGTCCTGGGCAGTGGGTGTGCTGGAAGCTGGGTGTTGGGTATGCTGGTTCCTGCCACTGCGGGTGCTGGGTGTGAGACTTGTGGGCGTGCTGGATGGTGGGTGTTTGGTGTGCACCCTCACTGCCCACCACCCAGAACCCCAAGTGCCGAGCACACAGCATCCGGACGTGCCCAGCACCTGCACACGCCCAGCACCCACAAGACCCAACAACCAGCACTGGTCATGACCAGTACCTGGAAATGCCCACAGCCAGCACCCCTAGCTCCCCACACCCAGCACTCCCAGGGCCCAGCATGAATTCCCGGACATGTGCACAACCCAGCACACCCACCGCCAACACACAGCATCGAGACATGCCCAGCAGCCCCAGTGCCCAGCATCCACCAGCAAGACATACCCTGCACCCAATTATGCATGGTATCCAGCACTCCCAGGGCCCAGCAACCAGTAGCCCCAGTACCTCGGCTCGCTTCTGTAATTCTACACAATGAAGACTTGTGGCTTAGAAGTTAGGGAACTAGCAGGTGTGGTGTTTGCAGGTGTGTAGAATTGTAGTCTAAATCGTGTCTCCTGGAAGCAGTGTTAGACTCTAGTGAAGAGTAACCTTGGAAACGAGAACCGTAAACAAAGGTAGTCCAGACGTGGCTCGGAGACAAACCTCGACCTTATAAGGAAAGAAAGGAACAGGTTCACAAAGAGTTCACGACCCCGCCGACCACCACAGACCACCCGAGACCCTCAAGGAGACCCTAAAGGTTTTAGTGCGCATGTGTCTAGGATGATGTAATATTATAATCGGTTCTCGGAAATTTAAGGAATATGTAAAAGAGAAACTGAAAATATGTATGAGAAGCATGGATACAAACAGAAAGGTGATTAGACCTGGTGTGCTTCATTTGTGGCAAGTCCACCGAGCACCCAGGCCTGAATAAAACAATCTCTCTCCTGAGCGTGTGGAATTGGTTCCTTCCACGCCGGGCACGAATCCGCTTTTCGGACAACACCTAGCCCCCAGCACCCGCACCAGCAGCACCAGCAAGCCCAGTGCCCAGCACGCAGCAACCTCAGGGCCCAGCACCCAGCCGTGCCCGCCACCCGGACATGCCCAGCACCCAGCAACCCCAGTGCACAACACCCAGCACCCCCAGCGCCCAGAAACCAACACACGCACACACCCAGCACGCCCACCGCCCAAAACCCAGCAGCCCAACATGCCCAGCACACAGCACCACCACCGCCACCACCCCCACTGCCCAGTACCCAGCACCCACACATGCCCAGCACTCAGACATGCCCAGCAGGCAGCTTCTCTGCTGCCCACCGCCCAGCATCCCGACCGCCCAGCGCCCAGACATGCCCAGGCCCCGCCACACAGCACCCACACTGCCCAACACCCAGCACCCACACATACCCGGCACAACCAGGGCCCAGCACACAGCATACGCACATGTCAGGAATCCAGCACCCTCACAGCACAGCACCCAGCAACCCCAGCACAGCCACCCAGCACCGCATATGCCCAGCACCTAGCACCGCATATGCCCAACACCCAGCACCCGGTACCTCCAGTACCCAGCATCCAGCACCAAGACATACCCTGCACTCAGTTATGCAGAGTACCTAGCAATACCGGGCCCAGCACCCCAGTACCTAGCACCCAACACTCCCACTGCCCAACACCCACCTCCCGGACGTGCCCAGCACACAGCACCCCCACTGCCCCACACAGCCAGCGCCCAGTACCCAGCACCCAGACATGGCCAGCACCCAAACATGCCCAGCACTCAACACACCACTGCCCAGATCCCAGCAAACCAGCCCCCAACATCTCCAGTGATCAGCACATAGCACCCGGACATGCCCAGCACCCAGCACCCGCAGCGCTCAGCATCCACCACCCCCAGTGCTCTGTACTCAGCACACCAAACACCTACCATCCAGCACGCCCACACGTCTCACACCCAGCATCCCCAGTGCCCAGCAACCAGCATACCCAACACCCACCATCCATCACCCCCACACGTCTCACACCCATGACCCCCAGTGCTCTGTACTCAGCACACCAAACACCCACCATCCAGCACCCCCACACGTCTCACACCCAGCACCCCCAGTGCGCAGTACCCCACACCCAGACATGCCCAGCACCCGGACATACACAGCACTCAGCACTGTCCTGCTTCCGGCTGGGACAGAGTTAACTTTCTTCCCAGTAGCTTGGGGGGTGTGCTGGCTTTTGGGTTTGGTGTGAGAGGAGCGTTGATGGCCCCTTAATGCTTTGGCTGTTGCTGGGCGGTGCTTGCACCGGGAGACTTTTGTTCTCTCTTTTCGGCCTCCCACAGGAAGCTCGGGGGGGGGTGGGGGGTGGCGGGGGGGTGGGGAGTACAGCCGGGGTAGTTGACCTAGCTGGCCAATGGGGTATTCTATAGCATGTGACATCCTGCTCAGTATAAAACATGGGAGGGGGCGGGGGAGGGAAACGACTCTCCCCCCCCCCCCCCCGCCCCAGTCCATGACACGCGGTCGGCAGCGGTGAGCAGTTGCATTGTGCATTGCCTGCTTTGTATCGTCTGTTGTTGTTGTTGTTCTCATTGTTATTATTACTGTTCTACTTCATTTTATTTCAACCATTAAACTGTTTTTATCTCAACCCGGGAGTTTTCCTACTTGTGCCCTCCCGATTCTCTCCCCCATCCCACGGGGTGGGGGGGGGGGAGAGCCAGCGGCTGCGTGGGGTTTTTTTGCAGGCTGGGGTTAAACCACGACATGCACCCATCGTACCCTCCACCCAGCACCCCCAGGGCCCAGCACTCATTCTCGGACATGCGCACAACCTAGCACACCCACCGCCAACACACAGCCCCTGGACATGCCCAGCACCCAGCAGCCCCACTGCCCAGCACCGCATTGCCCAGCATCCCCAGCGCCCAGCACCCTCACTGCCCACCACCCAGAACAACAAGTGCCGAGCACACAGCATCCGGACATGCCCAGCACCGGGCACACCCAGCACCCACAAGACCCAGCACCCGGTCATGACCAGCAACTGGAAATGCCCACAGCCAGCACCTCTAGCTCCCAGCAGCCATCAACCCCAGTGCCTAGCACTCAGCACCCAGTCCTGCCAAGCACCCAACACCCCGGTGCTCAGCACCCTGCACCCGGTCGTGTCCAGGGCCCACCACACAGCACCCACACTGCCCAACACCCAGCACCCACACATACCCGGCACAACCAGGGCCCAGCACACAGCCCACGCACATGCCAGGAATCCAGCATCCCCAGAGCACAGCAGCCAGCAACCCCAGCACAGCCACCCAGCACCGCATATGCCCAGCATGAAGCACCGCATATGCCCACAACCCAGCACCCAGTACCTCCAGCACCAGGCATCCAGCACCAAGACATACCCTGCACTCAGTTATGCAGAGTACCTAGCAATACCGGGCCCAGCACCCCAGTACCTAGCACCCAACACTCCCACTGCCCAACACCCACCTCCCGGACATGCCCAGCACACAGCACCCCCACCACCCCACACCGCCAGCGCCCACTATGCAGCACCCAGAAATGCCCAGCACCCAAACATGCCCAGCACTCAACACACCGCTGCCCAGATCCCAGCAAACCAGCCCCCAACATCGCCAGTGATCAGCACATAGCACCCGGAATGCCCAGCACCCGCAGCGCTCAGCACCCAGCACCCCCAGTGCCCAGCAGCCAGCACCGCAGCAACCAGCATCCCCAGCGCCCAGCACCCGGTCATGCCAAGCACCTGGACATGCCCAGCACCAAGCACGCCTGTGCCCAGCACACAATATCCCCAGCACCCAGTAGCCCCAGCACCCAGCAGCAAGAGATACCCTGCACCCGCTTACCCATAGTACCCACAGCGCTCAGCAGCCACCATCCCCAGTGCTCTGTACTCAGCACACCAAACACCCACCATCCAGCACCCCCACACGTCTCACACCCAGCACCCCCAGTGCGCAGTACCCCGCACCCAGACATGCCCAGGCACCCGGACATACACAGCACTCAGCACTGTCCTGCTTCCGGCTGGGACAGAGTTAACTTTCTTCCCAGTAGCTTGGGGGGTGTGCTGGCTTTTGGGTTTGGTGTGAGAGGAGCGTTGATGGCCCCTTAATGCTTTGGCTGTTGCTGGGCGGTGCTTGCACCGGGAGACTTTTGTTCTCTCTTTTCGGCCTCCCACAGGAAGCTCGGGGGGGGGTGGGGGGTGGCGGGGGGGTGGGGAGCACAGCCGGGGTAGTTGACCTAGCTGGCCAATGGGGTATTCTATAGCATGTGACATCCTGCTCAGTATAAAAAATGGGAGGGGGCGGGGGAGGGAAACGACTCTCCCCCCCCCCCCCCGCCCCAGTTCATGACACGCGGTCGGCAGCGGTGAACAGTTGCATTGTGCATTGCCTGCTTTGTATCGTCTGTTGTTGTTGTTGTTCTCATTGTTATTATTACTGTTCTACTTCATTTTATTTCAACCATTAAACTGTTTTTATCTCAACCCGGGAGTTTTCCTACTTGTGCCCTCCCGATTCTCTCCCCCATCCCACGGGGTGGGGGGGAGGAGGAGAGCCAGCGGCTGCGTGGGGTTTTTTTGCAGGCTGGGGTTAAACCACGACATGCACCCATCATACCCTCCACCCAGCACCCCCAGGGCCCAGCACTCATTCTCGGACATGCGCACAACCTAGCACACCCACCACCAACACACAGCCCCTGGACATGCCCAGCACCCAGCAGCCCCACTGCCCAGCACCCCCAGCACCCAGCATCCCCAGCACCCAGCAGCAAGAGATACCCTGCACCCGCTTATGCATGGTACCCAGCACTCCCAGGGCCCAGCAACCAGCACCCCGAGTACTTAGCCTCCAGCACCCACACCAGCCAGCACCCAGCAAGGCCGGTACCCAGCAACCTCAGGGCCCAGAACCCAGCAGCCAGCCATTGCCCAGCACACAGACATGCCCAGCACCCAGCAACCCCAGTGCACACAACCCAGAAGCCCCAGCGCCCAGAAACCAACAGCCCCAGTGCCCAGCACTCCCAGGGCTCAGAAACCAACATTCGCATGCACCCAACACTCCAACCACCCAGCACCCGGACATGCCCAGCATGCAGCACCACCAGGGACCACCACCCCCAGCACCACGCACCCAGCACTACCACTGCCCAGCACCTGGACATGCCCAGCACCCAGATGTGCCCAGCAGGCAGCTTCCCTGCTGCCCACCGCCCAGCATCGCGACCGCCCAGCACCCCGACCGCCCAGCACCTGGACATGCCCAGGCCCCGCCACACAGCACCCACACTGCCCAATACCCAGCACCCACACATACCCAGCACAACCAGGGCCCAGCACACACACATGCCAGGTTAAACCATGACATGCACCCATCATACCCTCCACCCAGCACCCCCAGGGCCCAGCGCTCATTCCCAGACATGCGCACAACCTAGCACACCCACCGCCAACACACAGCCCCTGGACATGCCCAGCACCCAGCAGTCCCAGTGCCCAGCACCCAGCAGCCCCAGCATCCAGCAGCAAGAGATACCCTGCACCTGCTTATGCATAATACCCAGCAGTCCCAGGGCCCAGCAACCAGCACTTAGCCCCCAGCACCCACACCAGCCAGCACCCAGCAAGGCCGGTGCCCAGCACCCAGCAACCTCAGGGCCCAGAACCCAGCAGCCAGCCATTGCCCAGCACCCAGACATGCCCAGCACCCAGCAACCCCAGTCCACAGAACCCAGAAGCCCCAGTGCCCAGAAACCAACCACCTCAGTGTCCAGCACCCAGTACACCCAGGGCCCGGCAACCAACACCCGCACATGCCCAGCACCCCCACCACCCAGCACACCCAAAGACTATCACGCCCAGCGCCAAGCACCCAGCACCGCCATTGCCTAGCACCGGGACATGCCCAGCACCCAGTACCACCACCACCAGTGCACAGTACCAAGCACCCGGATATGCCCAGCACGGAGACATTCCTACCAGGCAGCTTCCCTGCTCCCCATCGCCCAGGACCTCCAGTGCCCATCACCCAGCACCGGGACATGCCCAGCGCCCACCACACAGCACCCATACTGCCCAACACCCAGCACCCACACATACCCAGCACAACCAGGGCACAGCACACGCACATGCCAGGAATCCAGCACCCTCACAGCACAGCACCCAGCAAACCCAGAGCACACACCTAGCACCGGATATGGCCAGCACCGGATATGGCCAGCACCAAGACATACCCTGCACTCAGTTATGCATAGTACCAAGCAATGCCAGGGCCCAGCATCCCCAGTACTTAGCACCCAGCACTCCCACCGCCCAATACCCACCACCCGGACGTACCCAGCACCCCCACTGCCCGTGCCCAGCACCCAGACATGCCCAGCACCCAAACATGCCCAGCGCCCAACACACCAGAAAGCAGCAAACCAGCCCCCAGCATCCCCAGTGATCTGCACATAGCACCCAGCACACGCTGCGCTCAGCACCCACCACCCACAGTGCCCAGAAACCAGCATACCCAATGCCCAGCATCCAGTACCACCACCACCCCAACTGCCCAGTACCCGCACGCGGATATGCCCAGCACCCGAACATACACAGTACCCCTAGGACCCAGCACTCAGAACTCCAGTGCACTGCACTGTCCTGCTTCTGGCTGGGACAGAGTTAACTTTCTTCCCAGTAGCTTGGGAGGGTGTGCTGGCTTTTGGGTTTGGTGTGAGAGGAGCGTTGATGGCCCCTTAATGCTTTGGCTGTTGCTGGGCGGTGCTTGCACCGGGAGACTTTTGTTCTCTCTTTTCGGCCTCCCACAGGAAGCTCGGGGGGGGGGGTGGGGGGGCGGGGGGATGGGGAGCACAGCCGGCGTAGTTGATCCAGCTGGCCAATGGGGTATTCTATAGCATGTGACATCCTGCTCAGTATAAAACATGGGAGGGGGCGGGGGAGGGGGCTCTCCCCCCCCCCCCGTTCACGACACACGGTCGGCAGCGGTGAGCAGTTGCATTGTGCATTGCCTGCTTTGTATCGTCTGTTGTTGTTGTTCTCATTGTTATTATTACTGTTCTACTTCATTTTATTTCAATCATTAAACTGTTTTTATCTCAACCCGGGAGCTTTCCTACTTGTGCCCTCCCGATTCTCTCCCCAATCCCACGGGGTGGGGGGGGGGAGGTGAGCCAGTGGCTGCGTGGGGTTTATTTGCTGGCTGGGGTTAAACCAACACATGCACCCATCATACCCTCCACCCAGCACTGCCAGGGCCCAGCACTCCCATGGCCCAGCACTGATTCCCACACATGCACACAACCCAGCACACGCACCACCAATGCACAGCACCTCGACATGCCCAGCAGCCCTGGAGCCCAGCACACAGCACCCAGCAGCCCCAGCACCAGGACATGACAAGAAGCCAGTCCCCGCAGTGCCCAACAACCCACGACTCAGCAACGGAACATGCCTAGCACCAGGCACCACCAATGTGTAGCAAGGAGTGCTAGGTGTGGTGGATATGGCACATTTGGGGTGCTGGAGCTGGCTGGGTGTTGGGCAGCTGAGAAGGGTCTCTCAAGGGAAGGTGAGAGCCACCAACATCTTTCAGTCCTGCCTGTTAGTTTATGGGAGCCCGAAGAGGGGATCGACTGCTTTGCAGTTGGGCTGTGGTAAGGTTGCTGGTTGGGTGGTAGAGCGAGAGCAGCTCCCTCGGAAAGGGCTGCCACGAAAGGCAAGAGCCAGAAACAGCTTTCAATCCTGGTTCTTTCTGTGTTGGAGCGCCCTCTGGTGGGAAGGCGTTTACGAAATGGGCTCGAGAGATGGTAAGGCAAAGGTTGATATTTAGGTTTGAGAATAAGGGAGAGGGGTGGTGGGACCGGGAAGGGTCCCGTGGTGGGTCCATGTGGTGGGTGGCGTTAACTAATGCAGAAGGATCTCGTTATCTACGCAGAACCTCAAACTATCCCTTATCCTCCTCAGAGGCAAGCTCCGAAACGGCCACCCACCTCCTCCGGCTCAGGCACAGAAATAGCCAGGAATCAAGGACGATGCTGGCCCTCACGATCTCTTGGCAGCCACTTCTCAGCCCCATCAACACCGTGGCGCTGTACCTCTGCTCGCACCTAACAGCGACATATCCCTTACCCTCATCAGGGCCAAGCTCCGAAGTGGCCAACCACCACATGGAGCTAGGCACTGAAGTAGCCAGGAACCAAGGCGGATGCTGGCCCTCACGGTCCCTTGGCAGCCCCTTCTCAGCCCCACCAACACCGGGGCTCTGTCGCTGTTCTCCCACTTATCCTCGACATATCTCTGACCCTCACCAGGGCCACCTCCGAAGCGGCCACCCTCCACATGGAGCTTGGCACTAAAGTAGCCAGGAAACAAGGTTGATGCTGGCTCTCACGATCACTTCGCAGCCCCTTCTCAGCCGCACCAATGCCGGGGCTCTGTCTCTGTTCTTCCACCTTACCTCAGCCTAGCCCAGACCCTCATCAGGGCCAAGCTCCGAAGCGGCCACCCTCCACGTGGAGCTTGGCACTAAGGTAACCAGAAATGCATCTTGATGCTGGCCCCCACCTTCCCTTGGTAGCCCCACCAAAACCGGAGCTCTGTCTCTGTTCTCCACCTTATCCTCGACATATCCCTTACCCTCATTGGAGCCAAGCTCCGAAGAGGCCACCCTCCACATGGGGCTCAGGCACTGAGATAGCCAGGAACCAAGGCTGATGGTGGCCCTCACCTTCCATTTGTAATCCCTAGGCAGCCCCACCAACACCGTGGCTCTGTGCCTGTTCTCCCACCTAACCTCAACCTAGCCCTGACCCTCATCAGGGCCAAGCTCCGAAGTGGCCACCGACCACATGGGGCTTGGCACTGAAGTAGGCAGGAAGCAAGGCTGAGGCTGGCCCTCACGGGCTCTTGGCAGCTCCTTCTCAGGCCCACCAACACCGGGGCTCTGTGTCTCTGCTCGCACCTAACATCGACCTATCCCTGACCCTCATCGGAGCCAAGCTCCGAAGCGACCACTCTCCACGTGGATCCTGGCAATGAGGTAGCCAAGAATCAAGATTGATGCTGGCCCTCACCTTCCTTGGCACCCCACCAATACCGTGGCTCTCTGTCTGTTCTCCTGCCTAACATCAACCTAGCCCTGACCCTCATCAGGTCCACCTCCGAAGCGGCCACCCTCCCCATGGGTCTTGGCACTGAAGTAGCCAGGAACAAAGGTTTATGCTGGACCTCACGGTCTCTTGTCGGCCCCACCAATACCAGGACTCTGTGTCTGTGCTCGCACCTACGAGCGACCTATCCCTTACCCTCATCGGAGCCAAGCTCCGAAGCGACCACTCTTCATGTGGGGCTTAGGCACTGAGACAGCCAAGAACCAAGGTAGCTGCTTGTCCTCACGATCACTGCGAAGCCCCTTCTCAGCCCCACCAACACCGGGGCTCTGTGCCTGTTCTCCCACCTTACCTCAACCTAGCCGAGACCCTCATCAGGGCCAAGCTCCGAAGTGGCCACCGGCCACATGGAGCTAGGCACTGAAGTAGCCAGGAACCAAGGCTGATGCTGGCCCTCACGGTCCCTTGGCAGCCCCTTCTCAGCCCCACCAACACCGGGGCTCTGTGCCTGTCCTCCCACCTAACCTCAACCTAGCCCTGACCCTCATCAGGGCCAAGCTCCGAAGCGGCCACCCTCCACGTGGAGCTTGGCACTAAGGTAACCAGAAATCCAGCTTGATTTTAGCCCTCACCTTCCCTTGGTAGCCCCACGAAAACCGGGGCTCTGTCTCTGTTCTCCACCTTATCCTCGACATATCCCTTACCCTCATCGGGGCCAAGCTCCGAAGTGGCCACCGGCCACATGGAGCTAGGCACTGAAATAGCCAGGAACCAGGGCTGATGCTGGCCCTCACGGCCACGCTCCGAAGAGGCCACCCTCGACATGGGGCTCAGGCACTGAAGTAGCCAGGAACCAAGGTTGATGGTGGCCCTCACCTTCCATTTGCAGTCCCTAGGCAGCCCCACCAACACCGGGGCTCTGTGCCTGTTCTCCCACTTAACGTCAACCTAGCCCTGACCCTCATCAGGGCCAAGCTCCGAAGTGACCACCGTCCACATGGGGCTTGGCACTGAAGTAGCCAGGAACCAAGGCTGATGCTGGCCCTCACGGGCTCTTGGCAGCTCCTTCTCAGGCCCACCAACACCGGGGCTCTGTGTCTCTGCTTCACGTAACATCGACCTATCCCTGACCCTCATCGGAGCCAAGCTCCGAAGCGACCACTCCCCATGTGGGGCTTAGGTACTGAAGTAGCCTAGAACCAAGGTTGATGCTGGCCCTCACGATCTCTTGGCAGCTCCTTCTCACCCCCACCAACACCGTGTTTCTGTGCCTGTTCTCCCACCTAACCTCAACCTAGCCCTGACCCTCATCAGGGCAAAGCTTCGAAGCGGCCACACTCCACATGGGGCTTGGCATTGAGATAGCCAGGAATCAAGGCTGATGCCGGACCTCGCCTTCCGTTTGCAGTCCCTAGGCAGCCCCACCAATACCGGCGCTCTGTGTCTGTTCCCCCAGTTATCCTCGACATATCCCTTCTCCTCATCAGGGCCAAGCTCCGAAGCGGCCACCCACCACGTGGGGCTCTGGGGCAGACGTGGCCAGGAATGAAGGCTGATGCTGGCCCTCACGATCTCTTGTCAGCCCCTCCTCAGCCCCACCAACCCCTGCCCCCTTCTCTTTGGTCTCCCACCTAAACATCGACCTACATCTTACCTTCAGCAGAGCCAGGCTCTGAAACGTCTACCCACCAGATGGCGCTCCAACACAGAGGGAACCAAGATGACTGGCGTTCGTTGCACTCGCCTGCCCCGGCAGCCCTTTGAGGTCCCCACCACCACCGGGGCTAGGCGCTTGCCGTAGCACTCAACCGTCAACCTTGCCGCAGCCCAACTGCAAAGCAGACAAGCGCCCCGTCGAGCTCCCACACACGTTTTGCCAGGACTGAAATATGTCCGCAGCGCTCACCTTCCCTTTACAGCCCCTTCTCAGCTGCCCAGCACCCAGCCATCTCCAGCACCGCAAATGCGCAACATCCAGCACACCTAGCACCCCTTGGGATCTTTGGCAGTGCTTGGTGCTGGGCATGTGTTGGTGCTGGGTCGTGGGGGTACTGTGTGCTAGGCCCTGAGTGGAGTGGGTTCTGGACAGGTCTGGGTGCTGCGGTTGCTGGGTGTTGGGCATATCTGGGTGCTCGCCATGTCCCTGTGCTGGGCACTGGGAGGATTTGGTGCTGGGAATGGGCAGGCGATGATCATGCCTGGGTGGTGGATGCGGGCTACAGGCAGTGCTGGGCGCTGGCTGCGCTGGGTGCTGGTCATTGGGGGTACTGGGTTCTAGGCACTGGGCATGCGGGGTGCTGGACATCTCTGGGTGCTGAGCATGTCCAAGTGATGGGTCCGGGGCACTGGGACTGCTGGGCAGTGGGGGTGCTGGGGACTATGCATATCAGGGTGCTGGGCATGCCTGTGTACTGAGTGCTTGGCGCTGGGTTCTGGATGCTGGCTGGTGGGCATTGTCTGTGTGCTGGTTATTGGGCACTGGCGGTGGTAGGCATGGGAGTGCTTGTTGCTGGGCATTTTCTGATCCTGGCTGTTGGGGGCGCTGAGCACTGGGCATGTCTGGGTGATGGATGGAGGGAGTTTTGGGTGCTGGGCACTAGGGGTGCTGGCTAGTGGGTATGTCCGTGTGCTGGGTATGTCCATATGCCGGATGCTGTGCGCTGGGGATGCTGGGCACTGGGGTTAGTGGGTGCTGTGCACTGGGGTTGCTGGGTGCTGGGCGGCGCGACTGCTGGGGGCTGGGAGTGCTGGGTACTATGCATAAGCGGGTGCAGGGTATGTGGGTTGGTGGATGGTGGGTTCTGGGGCTACTGGGAGCTGGGGGTATTGGGTGCTGGGCACTGGGGTTGCTGGGTGCTAAGTCCTGTGGGTGCTGGTTGCTGGGCCCTGGGAGTGCTGGGTACTATGCATAAGCGGGTGCAGGGTATGTCTTGCTGCTGGGTGCTGGGGGTATTGGGTGTTGGCCACTGGGGTGTTGGGTGCTGGGCACGTCGTCGTCCTTGGCATGACTGATGCTGGGCACTGGGGGTACTGGCTGCTGGGAGCTAGGGGTGCTGGCTTTGGGCATTTCAGTTGCTGGACATGACCAGGTGCTGGGCGTCTCCAGGTGCTGGGCATGTGCGGATGCTGTGTGCTCGGCACTTGGGGTTCTGGGTGGTCGGCGGTGAGGGTGCTGGACGCTGGGGATGCTGGCTGTTGCGGTGCTGGGTGCTGGGCACTGGGGCTGCTGAGTGGTGGGCATGTCCAGGTGCTGTTTGTTGGCGGTTGGGGTGCTGGGTTGTGCGCCTGTCCAGGAGTTAGTGCTGGGCCCTGGGGGTGCTGTGTATGTCCGAGTGCTGGGCATGTCCGGATGCTGGGTAAACGGGTTCTTGGGCTGTGGGGGTGTTGGGTATGCTGGTTTCTGGGCACTGGGGAGGTGCTGGCTGCGAGACCTGTATGGTGGTGGGTGTTTGGTGTACTGGGTGCAGGGCGCTGGGCGTGCTGGGTGCTGGGCATGTCCGGGTGCTACGTGCTGATCACTGGGGATGTTGGGGGCTGGTTTGCTGTGTTCTGGTGTGTAGCGTGCTGGGCATGTTTGGGTGCTGGGCATGTCCAGGTGCTGGGTACTGGGCGCTGGGGGTGGTGGTCCCTGGGGGTGCTGTGTGCTGGGCATGTCCGGGGGGTGGGTTGGGCAGTGGGGTTGCTGGGTGCTGGGAATGTGCGGGTGCTGGGGGCTGGGCCCTGAGGTTGATGGGGGCTGGGCACTCGGGTTGCTGGGTGCTGGCTGGTGCGGTTGCGGGGCCCTGGTGTTGCTGGGTACTATGCATAACTGAGTGCAGGGTATCTCTTGGTGCTGGAGGTACTGGGTGCTGGGCATATCCGGTGCTGGGCCTGTGCTCTGGAGTTGCTGGGTTCTGTGCTCTGGGGGTGCTTGTTTCTTGGCACGTGCGTGTGCTGTGTGCTCTTCCCTGGTTGTGCTGGGTATGTGTGGGTGTTGGGCAGTGTGGGTGCTGTGTGGTGGGCGCTGGGCATGTCTGGGTGCTGGGTGATGGGCACTGGAGGTTCTGGGCGATGGGGAGCAGGGAAGCTGCCTGCTAGGCATGTCTGAGTGCTGGGCATGTCCGGGTGCTGGGTACTGTGCGCTGGCAGTGGTGGGCGGTGGTGGTGCTGGGTGCTGGGCATGTCCGGGTGCTAGGCAATGGCGGTGCTGGGTGCTTGGCGCTGGGGGTGATGGTCTTTGGGTGTGCTGGGTGCTGGGCATGTCCCTGTGCTGGGTGGTGGGGGTGCTGGGCATGTGCGGGTGTTGGTTGCCGGGCCCTGGGTGTACTGGGTGCTGGACGCTGGGGTGGTTGGTTTCTGGGCGCTGGGGCTGCTGGGTTCTGTGCCCCTGTGTTGCTGGGTGCTGAGCATGTCCGGGTGCTGGCCATGTCTAAGTGCAGCGTGCTGGGCACTGGGTGCTGGGGGGTGGGGGTGCTGGATGCTGAGTGTTGGGTATGCTGGTTTCCGGGCACTGGGCGGAAGTGTGTGAGACCTGTGGGGGTGTTGTATGGTGGGTGTTTGGGGTGCTGAGTGCTGCAGGTGCTGGGCATGTCCAGGTGCTATGTGCTGATCACTGGGGTTCTTGGGGGCTGGTTTGCTGTGTTCTGGTGTGTTGGGCGCTGGGCATGTTTGTCTGGGTGCTGGGCATGTCTGGGTGCTGGGTACTGGGAACTGGCAGTGCGGGGCGGTGCGGGTGCTGTGTGCTGGGCATGTCGGGGTGCTGGGTGCTGGGCAGTGGGAGTGCTGGGTGCTAGGTACTGGGGGTGCTGGGCCTTGGCATTGCTGGCTACTATACATAACTGAGTGCAGGGTATGTCTTGGTGCTGGATGCTTGGTGCTGGAGGTCCCGGGTGCTGGGCATATGCAGTGCTGGGTGTTGGGCATATGCGGTGCTGGGTGGCTGTGCTGGGGTTGCTGGGTGCTGTGCTGTGAGGGTGCTGGATTCCTGGCATGTGCGTGTACTGTGTGCTGGGCCCTGGTTGTGCTGGGTATGTGTGGGTGCTGGGTGTTGGGCACTGGGGGAGGGTGGTGCTAGGTGCTGGGCATGTCCAGGTGCTGAGCAATGGTGGTGCTGGGTGCTTGGCGCTGGGGGTGGTGGTACCTGGGGCTGCTGTGTGCTGGGCACGTCGGGGTGCTGGGTTTTGGGCGGTGGGGGTGCTGGGTGCTGGGCGTGTGCGTGTGTTGGTTGCTGGACCCTGGCGTGCTGGGCGCTGGGGCTATCGGTTACTGGGTGCTGGGGGTGCTGGGTTCAATGCAGCGTATGCAGGTCCTGGGCAGTCGGTGTGCTGGAAGCTGGGTGTTGGGTATGCTGGTTCCTGCCACTGCGGGTGCTGGGTGTGAGACTTGTGGGCATGCTGGATGGTGGGTGTTTGGTGTGCACCCTCACTGCCCACCACCCAGAACCCCAAGTGCCGAGCACACAGCATCCGGACGTGCCCAGCACCTGCACACGCCCAGCACCCACAACACCCAACAACCAGCACTGGTCATGACCAGTACCTGGAAATGCCCACAGCCAGCACCCCTAGCTCCCCACACCCAGCACTCCCAGGGCCCAGCACGAATTCCCGGACATGCGCACAACCCAGCACACCCACCGCCAACACACAGCATCGAGACATGCCCAGCAGCCCCAGTGCCCAGCATCCACCAGCAAGACATACCCTGCACCCAATTATGCATGGTATCCAGCACTCCCAGGGCCCAGCAACCAGTAGCCCCAGTACCTCGGCTCGCTTCTGTAATTCTACACAATGAAGACTTGTGGCTTAGAAGTTAGGGAACTAGCAGGTGTGGTGTTTGCAAGTGTGTAGAATTGTAGTCTAAATCGTGTCTCCTGGAAGCAGTGTTAGACTCTAGTGAAGAGTAACCTTGGAAACGAGAACCGTAAACAAAGGTAGTCCAGACGTGGCTCGGAGACAAACCTCGACCTTATAAGGAAAGAAAGGAACAGGTTCACAAAGAGTTCACGACCCCGCCGACCACCACAGACCACCCGAGACCCTCAAGGAGACCCTAAAGGTTTTAGTGCGCATGTGTCTAGGATGATGTAATATTATAATCGGTTCTCGGAAATTTAAGGAATATGTAAAAGAGAAACTGAAAATATGTATGAGAAGCATGGATACAAACAGAAAGGTGATTAGACCTGGTGTGCTTCATTTGTGGCGAGTCCACCGAGCACCCAGGCCTGAATAAAACAATCTCTCTCCTGAGCATGTGGAATTGGTTCCTTGTGGAGGGATTTTTATTAAATAACGGTCATCCTATGAACATTCCAAGCACTGAGGATTTGTTAGTAATAGTAGAAGGCTGCTAAAGAGCAATTGTAGTTTTAGAGTCTCTGAAGTGATAGTAGAGCAGGAAAAACAGGCTGAGGAATGTAAATATCAGTAGATTATGTAACGGAATGCAGGCGCAGGAAGCGTTCGCGTGGACACCTGCTTTTGACCAATCTGTGTATGTTAAGATTCGTGTGCTTGCTGACTGTAAACCAATAGAGGATTCGGAGGTGCGCGTGTTACTGTGGCTAGCTTATAAAAGTAGCACAATATCTTGAAATAAAGGAGAATGACCATACCCACATTGGGACTCCTCATTACTCCGGGAACGCGCTCCTATTCCGACCCATGGTCACTCCAACAGTTCCTTCCACGCCGGGCACGAATCCGCTTTTCGGACAACACCTAGCCCCCAGCACCCGCACCAGCAGCACCAGCAAGCCCAGTGCCCAGCACGCAGCAACCTCAGGGCCCAGCACCCAGCCGTGCCCACCACCCAGACATGCCCAGCACCCAGCAACCCCAGTGCACAACACCCAGCACCCCCAGCGCCCAGAAACCAACACACGCACACACCCAGCACGCCCACCGCCCAAAACCCAGCAGCCCAACATGCCCAGCACACAGCACCACCACCGCCACCACCCCCACTGCCCAGTACCCAGCACCCACACATGCCCAGCACTCAGACATGCCCAGCAGGCAGCTTCTCTGCTGCCCACCGCCCAGCATCCCGACCGCCCAGCGCCCAGACATGCCCAGGCCCCGCCACACAGCACCCACACTGCCCAACACCCAGCACTCACACATACCCGGCACAACCAGGGCCCAGCACACAGCATACGCACATGTCAGGAATCCAGCACCCTCACAGCACAGCACCCAGCAACCCCAGCACAGCCACCCAGCACCGCATATGCCCAGCACCTAGCACCGCATATGCCCAACACCCAGCACCCAGTACCTCCAGTACCCAGCATCCAGCACCAAGACATACCCTGCACTCAGTTATGTATAGTAGCCAGCAATACCAGGGCCCAGCACCCCAGTACCTAGAACCCAACACTGCCACTGCCCAACACCCACCACCCGGACGTGCCCAGCACACAGCACCCCCACTGCCCCACACAGCCAGCGCCCAGTACCCAGCACCCAGACATGGCCAGCACCCAAACATGCCCAGCACTCAACACACCACTGCCCAGATCCCAGCAAACCAGCCCCCAACATCTCCAGTGATCAGCACATAGCACCTGGACATGCCCAGCACCCAGCACCCGCAGCGCTCAGCATCCACCACCCCCAGTGCTTTGTACTCAGCACACCAAACACCTACCATCCAGCACGCCCACACGTCTCACACCCAGCATCCCCAGTGCCCAGCAACCAGCATACCCAACACCCACCATCCATCACCCCCACACGTCTCACACCCATGACCCCCAGTGCTCTGTACTCAGCACACCAAACACCCACCATCCAGCACCCCCACACATCTCACACCCAGCACCCCCAGTGCGCAGTACCCCGCACCCAGACATGCCCAGCACCCGGACATACACAGCACTCAGCACTGTCCTGCTTCCGGCTGGGACAGAGTTAACTTTCTTCCCAGTAGCTTGGGGGGTGTGCTGGCTTTTGGGTTTGGTGTGAGAGGAGCGTTGATGGCCCCTTAATGCTTTGGCTGTTGCTGGGCAGTGCTTGCACCGGGAGACTTTTGTTCTCTCTTTTCGGCCTCCCACAGGAAGCTCGGGGGGGGTGGGGGTGGCGGGGGGGGGGGGGAGCACAGCCAGGGTAGTTGACCTAGCTGGCCAATGGGGTATTCTATAGCATGTGACATCCTGCTCAGTATAAAAAATGGGAGGGGGCGGGGGAGGGAAACGACTCTCCCCCCCCCCCCCCGCCCCAGTTCATGACACGCGGTCGGCAGCGGTGAACAGTTGCATTGTGCATTGCCTGCTTTGTATCGTCTGTTGTTGTTGTTGTTCTCGTTATTATTACTGTTCTACTTCGTTTTATTTCAACCATTAAACTGTTTTTATCTCAACCCGGGAGTTTTCCTACTTGTGCCCTCCCGATTCTCTCCCCCATCCCACGGGGTGGGGGGGGGAGGAGAGCCAGCGGCTGCGTGGGGTTTTTTTGCAGGCTGGGGTTAAACCACGACATGCACCCATCATACCCTCCACCCAGCACCCCCAGGGCCCAGCACTCATTCTCGGACATGCGCACAACCTAGCACACCCACCACCAACACACAGCCCCTGGATATGCCCAGCACCCAGCAGCCCCACTGCCCAGCACCCCCAGCACCCAGCATCCCCAGCACCCAGCAGCAAGAGATACCCTGCACCCGCTTATGCATGGTACCCAGCACTCCCAGGGCCCAGCAACCAGCACCCCGAGTACTTAGCCTCCAGCACCCACACCAGTCAGCACCCAGCAAGGCCGGTACCCAGCAACCTCAGGGCCCAGAACCCAGCAGCCAGCCATTGCCCAGCACACAGACATGCCCAGCACCCAGCAACCCCAGTGCACACAACCCAGAAGCCCCAGCGCCCAGAAACCAACAGCCCCAGTGCCCAGCACTCCCAGGGCTCAGAAACCAACATTCGCATGCAACCAACACTCCAACCACCCAGCACCCGGACATGCCCAGCATGCAGCACCACCAGGGACCACCACCCCCAGCACCACGCACCCAGCACTACCACTGCCCAGCACCTGGACATGCCCAGCACCCAGATGTGCCCAGCAGGCAGCTTCCCTGCTGCCCACCGCCCAGCATCGCGACCGCCCAGCACCCCGACCGCCCAGCACCTGGACATGCCCAGGCCCCGCCACACAGCACCCACACTGCCCAATACCCAGCACCCACACATACCCAGCACAACCAGGGCCCAGCACACACACATGCCAGGTTAAACCATGACATGCA
The DNA here is from genome assembly GCF_964195595.1 of Calonectris borealis. Lineage (NCBI taxonomy): Eukaryota > Metazoa > Chordata > Aves > Procellariiformes > Procellariidae > Calonectris > Calonectris borealis. The sequence continues at coordinate 48,645 of NW_027441494.1, read as the reverse complement.
CCCATCATACCCTCCACCCAGCACCCCCATGGCCCAGCGCTCATTCCCAGACATGCGCACAACCTAGCACACCCACCGCCAACACACAGCCCCTGGACATGCCCAGCACCCAGCAGTCCCAGTGCCCAGCACCCAGCAGCCCCAGCATCCAGCAGCAAGAGATACCCTGCACCTGCTTATGCATAATACCCAGCAGTCCCAGGGCCCAGCAACCAGCACTTAGCCCCCAGCACCCACACCAGCCAGCACCCAGCAAGGCCGGTGCCCAGCACCCAGCAACCTCAGGGCCCAGAACCCAGCAGCCAGCCATTGCCCAGCACCCAGACATGCCCAGCACCCAGCAACCCCAGTCCACAGAACCCAGAAGCCCCAGTGCCCAGAAACCAACAGCCCCAGTGTCCAGCACCCAGTACACCCAGGGCCCAACAACCAACACCCGCACATGCCCAGCACCCCCACCACCCAGCACACCCAAAGACTATCACGCCCAGCGCCAAGCACCCAGCACCGCCATTGCCTAGCACCGGGACATGCCCAGCACCCAGTACCACCACCACCAGTGCACAGTACCAAGCACCCGGATATGCCCAGCACGGAGACATTCCTACCAGGCAGCTTCCCTGCTCCCCATCGCCCAGGACCTCCAGTGCCCATCACCCAGCACCGGGACATGCCCAGCGCCCACCACACAGCACCCATACTGCCCAACACCCAGCACCCACACATACCCAGCACAACCAGGGCACAGCACACGCACATGCCAGGAATCCAGCACCCTCGCAGCACAGCACCCAGCAAACCCAGAGCACACACCTAGCACCGGATATGGCCAGCACCGGATATGGCCAGCACCAAGACATACCCTGCACTCAGTTATGCATAGTACCAAGCAATGCCAGGGCCCAGCATCCCCAGTACTTAGCACCCAGCACTCCCACCGCCCAATACCCACCACTCGGATGTACCCAGCACCCCCACTGCCCGTGCCCAGCACCCAGACATGCCCAGCACCCAAACATGCCCAGCGCCCAACACACCAGAAAGCAGCAAACCAGCCCCCACCATCCCCAGTGATCTGCACATAGCACCCAGCACACGCTGCGCTCAGCACCCACCACCCACAGTGCCCAGAAACCAGCATACCCAATGCCCAGCATCCAGTACCACCACCACCCCAACTGCCCAGTACCCGCACGCGGATATGCCCAGCACCCGAACATACACAGTACTCCTAGGACCCAGCACTCAGAACTCCAGTGCACTGCACTGTCCTGCTTCTGGCTGGGACAGAGTTAACTTTCTTCCCAGTAGCTTGGGAGGGTGTGCTGGCTTTTGGGTTTGGTGTGAGAGGAGCGTTGATGGCCCCTTAATGCTTTGACTGTTGCTGGGCGGTGCTTGCACCGGGAGACTTTTGTTCTCTCTTTTCGGCCTCCCACAGGAAGCTCGGGGGGGGGTGGGGGGGCGGGGGGATGGGGAGCACAGCCGGCGTAGTTGACCCAGCTGGCCAATGGGGTATTCTATAGCATGTGACATCCTGCTCAGTATAAAAAATGGGAGGGGGCGGGGGAGGGGGCTCTCCCCCCCCCCCGTTCACGACACACGGTCGGCAGCGGTGAGCAGTTGCATTGTGCATTGCCTGCTTTGTATCGTCTGTTGTTGTTCTCATTGTTATTATTACTGTTCTACTTCATTTTATTTCAATCATTAAACTGTTTTTATCTCAACCCGGGAGCTTTCCTACTTGTGCCCTCCCGATTCTCTCCCCAATCCCACGGGGTGGGGGGGGGGAGGTGAGCTAGTGGCTGCGTGGGGTTTATTTGCTGGCTGGGGTTAAACCAACACATGCACCCATCATACCCTCCACCCAGCACTGCCAGGGCCCAGCACTCCTATGGCCCAGCACTGATTCCCACACATGCACACAACCCAGCACACGCACCACCAATGCACAGCACCTCGACATGCCCAGCAGCCCAGCACACAGCACCCAGCAGCCCCAGCACCAGGACATGACAAGAAGCCAGTCCCCGCAGTGCCCAACAACCCACGACTCAGCAACGGAACATGCCTAGCACCAGGCACCACCAATGTGTAGCAAGGAGTGCTAGGTGTGGTGGATATGGCACATTTGGGGTGCTGGAGCTGGCTGGGTGTTGGGCAGCTGAGAAGGGTCTCTCAAGGGAAGGTGAGAGCCACCAACATCTTTCAGTCCTGCCTGTTAGTTTATGGGAGCCCGAAGAGGGGATCGACTGCTTTGCAGTTGGGCTGTGGTAAGGTTGCTGGTTGGGTGGTAGAGCGAGAGCAGCTCCCTCGGAAAGGGCTGCCACGAAAGGCAAGAGCCAGAAACAGCTTTCAATCCTGGTTCTTTCTGTGTTGGAGCGCCCTCTGGTGGGAAGCCGTTTACGAAATGGGCTCGAGAGATGGTAAGGCAAAGGTTGATATTTAGGTTTGAGAATAAGGGAGAGGGGTGGTGGGACCGGGAAGGGTCCCGTGGTGGGTCCATGTGGTGGGTGGCGTTAACTAATGCAGAAGGATCTCGTTATCTACGCAGAACCTCAAACTATCCCTTATCCTCCTCAGAGGCAAGCTCCGAAACGGCCACCCACCTCCTCCGGCTCAGGCACAGAAATAGCCAGGAATCAAGGACGATGCTGGCCCTCACGATCTCTTGGCAGCCACTTCTCAGCCCCATCAACACCGTGGCGCTGTACCTCTGCTCGCACCTAACAGCGACATATCCCTTACCCTCATCAGGGCCAAGCTCCGAAGTGGCCAACCACCACATGGAGCTAGGCACTGAAGTAGCCAGGAACCAAGGCGGATGCTGGCCCTCACGGTCCCTTGGCAGCCCCTTCTCAGCCCCACCAACACCGGGGCTCTGTCGCTGTTCTCCCACTTATCCTCGACATATCTCTGACCCTCACCAGGGCCACCTCCGAAGCGGCCACCCTCCACATGGAGCTTGGCACTAAAGTAGCCAGGAAACAAGGTTGATGCTGGCTCTCACGATCACTTCGCAGCCCCTTCTCAGCCGCACCAATGCCGGGGCTCTGTCTCTGTTCTTCCACCTTACCTCAACCTAGCCCAGACCCTCATCAGGGCCAAGCTCCGAAGCGGCCACCCTCCACGTGGAGCTTGGCACTAAGGTAACCAGAAATGCATCTTGATGCTGGCCCCCACCTTCCCTTGGTAGCCCCACCAAAACCGGAGCTCTGTCTCTGTTCTCCACCTTATCCTCGACATATCCCTTACCCTCATTGGAGCCAAGCTCCGAAGAGGCCACCCTCCACATGGGGCTCAGGCACTGAGATAGCCAGGAACCAAGGCTGATGGTGGCCCTCACCTTCCATTTGTAATCCCTAGGCAGCCCCACCAACACCGTGGCTCTGTGCCTGTTCTCCCACCTAACCTCAACCTAGCCCTGACCCTCATCAGGGCCAAGCTCCGAAGTGGCCACCGACCACATGGGGCTTGGCACTGAAGTAGGCAGGAAGCAAGGCTGAGGCTGGCCCTCACGGGCTCTTGGCAGCTCCTTCTCAGGCCCACCAACACAGGGGCTCTGTGTCTCTGCTCGCACCTAACATCGACCTATCCCTGACCCTCATCGGAGCCAAGCTCCGAAGCGACCACTCTCCACGTGGATCCTGGCAATGAGGTAGCCAAGAATCAAGATTGATGCTGGCCCTCACCTTCCTTGGCACCCCACCAATACCGTGGCTCTCTGTCTGTTCTCCTGCCTAACATCAACCTAGCCCTGACCCTCATCAGGGCCACCTCCGAAGCGGCCACCCTCCCCATGGGTCTTGGCACTGAAGTAGCCAGGAACAAAGGTTTATGATGGACCTCACGGTCTCTTGTCGGCCCCACCAATACCGGGACTCTGTGTCTGTGCTCGCACCTACGAGCGACCTATCCCTTACCCTCATCGGAGCCAAGCTCCGAAGCGACCACTCTTCATGTGGGGCTTAGGCACTGAGACAGCCAAGAACCAAGGTAGCTGCTTGTCCTCACGATCACTGCGAAGCCCCTTCTCAGCCCCACCAACACCGGGGCTCTGTGCCTGTTCTCCCACCTTACCTCAACCTAGCCGAGACCCTCATCAGGGCCAAGCTCCGAAGTGGCCACCGGCCACATGGAGCTAGGCACTGAAGTAGCCAGGAACCAAGGCTGATGCTGGCCCTCACGGTCCCTTGGCAGCCCCTTCTCAGCCCCACCAACACCGGGGGTCTGTGCCTGTCCTCCCACCTAACCTCAACCTAGCCCTGACCCTCATCAGGGCCAAGCTCCGAAGCGGCCACCCTCCACGTGGAGCTTGGCACTAAGGTAACCAGAAATCCAGCTTGATTTTAGCCCTCACCTTCCCTTGGTAGCCCCTTCTCAGCCCCACCAACACCGGGGCTCTGTGCCTGTTCTCCCTCCTAACCTCAACCTAGCCGAGACCCTCATCAGGGCCAAGCTCCGAAGTGGCCACCGGCCACATGGAGCTAGGCACTGAAGTAGCCAGGAACCAAGGCTGATGCTGGCCCTCACGGTCCCTTGGCAGCCCCTTCTCAGCCCCACCAACACCGGGGCTCTGTGCCTGTTCTCCCACCTAACCTCAACCTGGCCCTGACCCTCATCAGGGCCAAGCTCCGAAGCGGCCACCCTCCACGTGGAGCTTGGCACTAAGGTAAGCAGAAATCCAGCTTGATTTTAGCCCTCACCTTCCCTTGGTAGCCCCACGAAAACCGGGGCTCTGTCTCTGTTCTCCACCTTATCCTCGACATATCCCTTACCCTCATCGGGGCCAAGCTCCGAAGTGGCCACCGGCCACATGGAGCTAGGCACTGAAATAGCCAGGAACCAGGGCTGATGCTGGCCCTCACGGCCACGCTCCGAAGAGGCCACCCTCGACATGGGGCTCAGGCACTGAAGTAGCCAGGAACCAAGGTTGATGGTGGCCCTCACCTTCCATTTGCAGTCCCTAGGCAGCCCCACCAACACCGGGGCTCTGTGCCTGTTCTCCCACTTAACGTCAACCTAGCCCTGACCCTCATCAGGGCCAAGCTCCGAAGTGACCACCGTCCACATGGGGCTTGGCACTGAAGTAGCCAGGAACCAAGGCTGATGCTGGCCCTCACGGGCTCTTGGCAGCTCCTTCTCAGGCCCACCAACACCGGGGCTCTGTGTCTCTGCTTCACGTAACATCGACCTATCCCTGACCCTCATCGGAGCCAAGCTCCGAAGCGACCACTCCCCATGTGGGGCTTAGGTACTGAAGTAGCCTAGAACCAAGGTTGATGCTGGCCCTCACGATCTCTTGGCAGCTCCTTCTCACCCCCACCAACACCGTGTTTCTGTGCCTGTTCTCCCACCTAACCTCAACCTAGCCCTGACCCTCATCAGGGCAAAGCTTCGAAGCGGCCACACTCCACATGGGGCTTGGCATTGAGATAGCCAGGAATCAAGGCTGATGCCGGACCTCGCCTTCCGTTTGCAGTCCCTAGGCAGCCCCACCAATACCGGCGCTCTGTGTCTGTTCCCCCAGTTATCCTCGACATATCCCTTCTCCTCATCAGGGCCAAGCTCCGAAGCGGCCACCCACCACGTGGGGCTCTGGGGCAGACGTGGCCAGGAATGAAGGCTGATGCTGGCCCTCACGATCTCTTGTCAGCCCCTCCTCAGCCCCACCAACCCCTGCCCCCTTCTCTTTGGTCTCCCACCTAAACATCAACCTACATCTTACCTTCAGCAGAGCCAGGCTCTGAAACGTCTACCCACCAGATGGCGCTCCAACACAGAGGGAACCAAGATGACTGGCGTTCGTTGCACTCGCCTGCCCCGGCAGCCCTTTGAGGTCCCCACCACCACCGGGGCTAGGCGCTTGCCGTAGCACTCAACCGTCAACCTTGCCGCAGCCCAACTGCAAAGCAGACAAGCGCCCCGTCGAGCTCCCACACACGTTTTGCCAGGACTGAAATATGTCCGCAGCGCTCACCTTCCCTTTACAGCCCCTTCTCAGCTGCCCAGCACCCAGCCATCTCCAGCACCGCAAATGCGCAACATCCAGCACACCTAGCACCCCTTGGGATCTTTGGCAGTGCTTGGTGCTGGGCATGTGTTGGTGCTGGGTCGTGGGGGTACTGTGTGCTAGGCCCTGAGTGGAGTGGGTTCTGGACAGGTCTGGGTGCTGCGGTTGCTGGGTGTTGGGCATATCTGGGTGCTCGCCATGTCCCTGTGCTGGGCACTGGGAGGATTTGGTGCTGGGAATGGGCAGGCGATGATCATGCCTGGGTGGTGGATGCGGGCTACAGGCAGTGCTGGGCGCTGGCTGCGCTGGGTGCTGGTCATTGGGGGTACTGGGTTCTAGGCACTGGGCATGCGGGGTGCTGGACATCTCTGGGTGCTGAGCATGTCCAAGTGATGGGTCCGGGGCACTGGGACTGCTGGGCAGTGGGGGTGCTGGGGACTATGCATATCAGGGTGCTGGGCATGCCTGTGTACTGAGTGCTTGGCGCTGGGTTCTGGATGCTGGCTGGTGGGCATTGTCTGTGTGCTGGTTATTGGGCACTGGCGGTGGTAGGCATGGGAGTGCTTGTTGCTGGGCATTTTCTGATCCTGGCTGTTGGGGGCGCTGAGCACTGGGCATGTCTGGGTGATGGATGGAGGGAGTTTTGGGTGCTGGGCACTAGGGGTGCTGGCTAGTGGGTATGTCCGTGTGCTGGGTATGTCCATATGCCGGATGCTGTGCGCTGGGGATGCTGGGCACTGGGGTTAGTGGGTGCTGTGCACTGGGGTTGCTGGGTGCTGGGCGGCGCGACTGCTGGGGGCTGGGAGTGCTGGGTACTATGCATAAGCGGGTGCAGGGTATGTGGGTTGGTGGATGGTGGGTTCTGGGGCTACTGGGAGCTGGGGGTATTGGGTGCTGGGCACTGGGGTTGCTGGGTGCTAAGTCCTGTGGGTGCTGGTTGCTGGGCCCTGGGAGTGCTGGGTACTATGCATAAGCGGGTGCAGGGTATGTCTTGCTGCTGGGTGCTGGGGGTATTGGGTGTTGGCCACTGGGGTGTTGGGTGCTGGGCACGTCGTCGTCCTTGGCATGACTGATGCTGGGCACTGGGGGTACTGGCTGCTGGGAGCTAGGGGTGCTGGCTTTGGGCATTTCAGTTGCTGGACATGACCAGGTGCTGGGCGTCTCCAGGTGCTGGGCATGTGCGGATGCTGTGTGCTCGGCACTTGGGGTTCTGGGTGGTCGGCGGTGAGGGTGCTGGACGCTGGGGATGCTGGCTGTTGCGGTGCTGGGTGCTGGGCACTGGGGCTGCTGAGTGGTGGGCATGTCCAGGTGCTGTTTGTTGGCAGTTGGGGTGCTGGGTTGTGCGCCTGTCCAGGAGTTAGTGCTGGGCCCTGGGGGTGCTGTGTATGTCCGAGTGCTGGGCATGTCTGGATGCTGGGTAAACGGGTTCTTGGGCTGTGGGGGTGTTGGGTATGCTGGTTTCTGGGCACTGGGGAGGTGCTGGCTGCGAGACCTGTATGGTGGTGGGTGTTTGGTGTACTGGGTGCAGGGCGCTGGGCGTGCTGGGTGCTGGGCATGTCCGGGTGCTACGTGCTGATCACTGGGGATGTTGGGGGCTGGTTTGCTGTGTTCTGGTGTGTAGCGTGCTGGGCATGTTTGGGTGCTGGGCATGTCCAGGTGCTGGGTACTGGGCGCTGGGGGTGGTGGTCCCTGGGGGTGCTGTGTGCTGGGCATGTCCGGGGGGTGGGTTGGGCAGTGGGGTTGCTGGGTGCTGGGAATGTGCGGGTGCTGGGGGCTGGGCCCTGAGGTTGATGGGGGCTGGGCACTCGGGTTGCTGGGTGCTGGCTGGTGCGGTTGCGGGGCCCTAGTGTTGCTGGGTACTATGCATAACTGAGTGCAGGGTATCTCTTGGTGCTGGAGGTACTGGGTGCTGGGCATATCCGGTGCTGGGCCTGTGCTCTGGAGTTGCTGGGTTCTGTGCTCTGGGGGTGCTTGTTTCTTGGCACGTGCGTGTGCTGTGTGCTCTTCCCTGGTTGTGCTGGGTATGTGTGGGTGTTGGGCAGTGTGGGTGCTGTGTGGTGGGCGCTGGGCATGTCTGGGTGCTGGGTGATGGGCACTGGAGGTTCTGGGCGATGGGGAGCAGGGAAGCTGCCTGCTAGGCATGTCTGAGTGCTGGGCATGTCCGGGTGCTGGGTACTGTGCGCTGGCAGTGGTGGGCGGTGGTGGTGCTGGGTGCTGGGCATGTCCGGGTGCTAGGCAATGGCGGTGCTGGGTGCTTGGCGCTGGGGGTGATGGTCTTTGGGTGTGCTGGGTGCTGGGCATGTCCCTGTGCTGGGTGGTGGGGGTGCTGGGCATGTGCGGGTGTTGGTTGCCGGGCCCTGGGTGTACTGGGTGCTGGACGCTGGGGTGGTTGGTTTCTGGGCGCTGGGGCTGCTGGGTTCTGTGCCCCTGTGTTGCTGGGTGCTGAGCATGTCCGGGTGCTGGCCATGTGTAAGTGCAGCGTGCTGGGCACTGGGTGCTGGGGGGTGGGGGTGCTGGATGCTGAGTGTTGGGTATGCTGGTTTCCGGGCACTGGGCGGAAGTGTGTGAGACCTGTGGGGGTGTTGTATGGTGGGTGTTTGGGGTGCTGAGTGCTGCAGGTGCTGGGCATGTCCAGGTGCTATGTGCTGATCACTGGGGTTCTTGGGGGCTGGTTTGCTGTGTTCTGGTGTGTTGGGCGCTGGGCATGTTTGTCTGGGTGCTGGGCATGTCTGGGTGCTGGGTACTGGGAACTGGCAGTGCGGGGCAGTGCGGGTGCTGTGTGCTGGGCATGTCGGGGTGCTGGGTGCTGGGCAGTGGGAGTGCTGGGTGCTAGGTACTGGGGGTGCTGGGCCTTGGCATTGCTGGCTACTATACATAACTGAGTGCAGGGTATGTCTTGGTGCTGGATGCTTGGTGCTGGAGGTCCCGGGTGCTGGGCATATGCAGTGCTGGGTGTTGGGCATATGCGGTGCTGGGTGGCTGTGCTGGGGTTGCTGGGTGCTGTGCTGTGAGGGTGCTGGATTCCTGGCATGTGCGTGTACTGTGTGCTGGGCCCTGGTTGTGCTGGGTATGTGTGGGTGCTGGGTGTTGGGCACTGGGGGAGGGTGGTGCTAGGTGCTGGGCATGTCCAGGTGCTGAGCAATGGTGGTGCTGGGTGCTTGGCGCTGGGGGTGGTGGTACCTGGGGCTGCTGTGTGCTGGGCACGTCGGGGTGCTGGGTTTTGGGCGGTGGGGGTGCTGAGTGCTGGGCGTGTGCGTGTGTTGGTTGCTGGACCCTGGCGTGCTGGGCGCTGGGGCTATCGGTTACTGGGTGCTGGGGGTGCTGGGTTCAATGCAGCGTATGCAGGTCCTGGGCAGTCGGTGTGCTGGAAGCTGGGTGTTGGGTATGCTGGTTCCTGCCACTGCGGGTGCTGGGTGTGAGACTTGTGGGCATGCTGGATGGTGGGTGTTTGGTGTGCACCCTCACTGCCCACCACCCAGAACCCCAAGTGCCGAGCACACAGCATCCGGACGTGCCCAGCACCTGCACACGCCCAGCACCCACAAGACCCAACAACCAGCACTGGTCATGACCAGTACCTGGAAATGCCCACAGCCAGCACCCCTAGCTCCCCACACCCAGCACTCCCAGGGCCCAGCACGAATTCCCGGACATGCGCACAACCCAGCACACCCACCGCCAACACACAGCATCGAGACATGCCCAGCAGCCCCAGTGCCCAGCATCCACCAGCAAGACATACCCTGCACCCAATTATGCATGGTATCCAGCACTCCCAGGGCCCAGCAACCAGTAGCCCCAGTACCTCGGCTCGCTTCTGTAATTCTACACAATGAAGACTTGTGGCTTAGAAGTTAGGGAACTAGCAGGTGTGGTGTTTGCAAGTGTGTAGAATTGTAGTCTAAATCGTGTCTCCTGGAAGCAGTGTTAGACTCTAGTGAAGAGTAACCTTGGAAACGAGAACCGTAAACAAAGGTAGTCCAGACGTGGCTCGGAGACAAACCTCGACCTTATAAGGAAAGAAAGGAACAGGTTCACAAAGAGTTCACGACCCCGCCGACCACCACAGACCACCCGAGACCCTCAAGGAGACCCTAAAGGTTTTAGTGCGCATGTGTCTAGGATGATGTAATATTATAATCGGTTCTCGGAAATTTAAGGAATATGTAAAAGAGAAACTGAAAATATGTATGAGAAGCATGGATACAAACAGAAAGGTGATTAGACCTGGTGTGCTTCATTTGTGGCGAGTCCACCGAGCACCCAGGCCTGAATAAAACAATCTCTCTCCTGAGCATGTGGAATTGGTTCCTTGTGGAGGGATTTTTATTAAATAACGGTCATCCTATGAACATTCCAAGCACTGAGGATTTGTTAGTAATAGTAGAAGGCTGCTAAAGAGCAATTGTAGTTTTAGAGTCTCTGAAGTGATAGTAGAGCAGGAAAAACAGGCTGAGGAATGTAAATATCAGTAGATTATGTAACGGAATGCAGGCGCAGGAAGCGTTCGCGTGGACACCTGCTTTTGACCAATCTGTGTATGTTAAGATTCGTGTGCTTGCTGACTGTAAACCAATAGAGGATTCGGAGGTGCGCGTGTTACTGTGGCTAGCTTATAAAAGTAGCACAATATCTTGAAATAAAGGAGAATGACCATACCCACATTGGGACTCCTCATTACTCCGGGAACGCGCTCCTATTCCGACCCATGGTCACTCCAACAGTTCCTTCCACGCCGGGCACGAATCCGCTTTTCGGACAACACCTAGCCCCCAGCACCCGCACCAGCAGCACCAGCAAGCCCAGTGCCCAGCACGCAGCAACCTCAGGGCCCAGCACCCAGCCGTGCCCACCACCCGGACATGCCCAGCACCCAGCAACCCCAGTGCACAACACCCAGCACCCCCAGCGCCCAGAAACCAACACACGCACACACCCAGCACGCCCACCGCCCAAAACCCAGCAGCCCAACATGCCCAGCACACAGCACCACCACCGCCACCACCCCCACTGCCCAGTACCCAGCACCCACACATGCCCAGCACTCAGACATGCCCAGCAGGCAGCTTCTCTGCTGCCCACCGCCCAGCATCCCGACCGCCCAGCGCCCAGACATGCCCAGGCCCCGCCACACAGCACCCACACTGCCCAACACCCAGCACTCACACATACCCGGCACAACCAGGGCCCAGCACACAGCATACGCACATGTCAGGAATCCAGCACCCTCACAGCACAGCACCCAGCAACCCCAGCACAGCCACCCAGCACCGCATATGCCCAGCACCTAGCACCGCATATGCCCAACACCCAGCACCCAGTACCTCCAGTACCCAGCATCCAGCACCAAGACATACCCTGCACTCAGTTATGTATAGTAGCCAGCAATACCAGGGCCCAGCACCCCAGTACCTAGAACCCAACACTGCCACTGCCCAACACCCACCACCCGGACGTGCCCAGCACACAGCACCCCCACTGCCCCACACAGCCAGCGCCCAGTACCCAGCACCCAGACATGGCCAGCACCCAAACATGCCCAGCACTCAACACACCACTGCCCAGATCCCAGCAAACCAGCCCCCAACATCTCCAGTGATCAGCACATAGCACCCGGACATGCCCAGCACCCAGCACCCGCAGCGCTCAGCATCCACCACCCCCAGTGCTCTGTACTCAGCACACCAAACACCTACCATCCAGCACGCCCACACGTCTCACACCCAGCATCCCCAGTGCCCAGCAACCAGCATACCCAACACCCACCATCCATCACCCCCACACGTCTCACACCCATGACCCCCAGTGCTCTGTACTCAGCACACCAAACACCCACCATCCAGCACCCCCACACATCTCACACCCAGCACCCCCAGTGCGCAGTACCCCGCACCCAGACATGCCCAGCACCCGGACATACACAGCACTCAGCACTGTCCTGCTTCCGGCTGGGACAGAGTTAACTTTCTTCCCAGTAGCTTGGGGGGTGTGCTGGCTTTTGGGTTTGGTGTGAGAGGAGCGTTGATGGCCCCTTAATGCTTTGGCTGTTGCTGGGCAGTGCTTGCACCGGGAGACTTTTGTTCTCTCTTTTCGGCCTCCCACAGGAAGCTCGGGGGGGGTGGGGGGTGGCGGGGGGGGGGGGAGCACAGCCAGGGTAGTTGACCTAGCTGGCCAATGGGGTATTCTATAGCATGTGACATCCTGCTCAGTATAAAAAATGGGAGGGGGCGGGGGAGGGAAACGACTCTCCCCCCCCCCCCCCGCCCCAGTTCATGACACGCGGTCGGCAGCGGTGAACAGTTGCATTGTGCATTGCCTGCTTTGTATCGTCTGTTGTTGTTGTTGTTCTCATTGTTATTATTACTGTTCTACTTCGTTTTATTTCAACCATTAAACTGTTTTTATCTCAACCCGGGAGTTTTCCTACTTGTGCCCTCCCGATTCTCTCCCCCATCCCACGGGGTGGGGGGGGGAGGAGAGCCAGCGGCTGCGTGGGGTTTTTTTGCAGGCTGGGGTTAAACCACGACATGCACCCATCATACCCTCCACCCAGCACCCCCAGGGCCCAGCACTCATTCTCGGACATGCGCACAACCTAGCACACCCACCACCAACACACAGCCCCTGGATATGCCCAGCACCCAGCAGCCCCACTGCCCAGCACCCCCAGCACCCAGCATCCCCAGCACCCAGCAGCAAGAGATACCCTGCACCCGCTTATGCATGGTACCCAGCACTCCCAGGGCCCAGCAACCAGCACCCCGAGTACTTAGCCTCCAGCACCCACACCAGTCAGCACCCAGCAAGGCCGGTACCCAGCAACCTCAGGGCCCAGAACCCAGCAGCCAGCCATTGCCCAGCACACAGACATGCCCAGCACCCAGCAACCCCAGTGCACACAACCCAGAAGCCCCAGCGCCCAGAAACCAACAGCCCCAGTGCCCAGCACTCCCAGGGCTCAGAAACCAACATTCGCATGCAACCAACACTCCAACCACCCAGCACCCGGACATGCCCAGCATGCAGCACCACCAGGGACCACCACCCCCAGCACCACGCACCCAGCACTACCACTGCCCAGCACCTGGACATGCCCAGCACCCAGATGTGCCCAGCAGGCAGCTTCCCTGCTGCCCACCGCCCAGCATCGCGACCGCCCAGCACCCCGACCGCCCAGCACCTGGACATGCCCAGGCCCCGCCACACAGCACCCACACTGCCCAATACCCAGCACCCACACATACCCAGCACAACCAGGGCCCAGCACACACACATGCCAGGTTAAACCATGACATGCACCCATCATACCCTCCACCCAGCACCCCCATGGCCCAGCGCTCATTCCCAGACATGCGCACAACCTAGCACACCCACCGCCAACACACAGCCCCTGGACATGCCCAGCACCCAGCAGTCCCAGTGCCCAGCACCCAGCAGCCCCAGCATCCAGCAGCAAGAGATACCCTGCACCTGCTTATGCATAATACCCAGCAGTCCCAGGGCCCAGCAACCAGCACTTAGCCCCCAGCACCCACACCAGCCAGCACCCAGCAAGGCCGGTGCCCAGCACCCAGCAACCTCAGGGCCCAGAACCCAGCAGCCAGCCATTGCCCAGCACCCAGACATGCCCAGCACCCAGCAACCCCAGTCCACACAACCCAGAAGCCCCAGTGCCCAGAAACCAACAGCCCCAGTGTCCAGCACCCAGTACACCCAGGGCCCAACAACCAACACCCGCACATGCCCAGCACCCCCACCACCCAGCACACCCAAAGACTATCACGCCCAGCGCCAAGCACCCAGCACCGCCATTGCCTAGCACCGGGACATGCCCAGCACCCAGTACCACCACCACCAGTGCACAGTACCAAGCACCCGGATATGCCCAGCACGGAGACATTCCTACCAGGCAGCTTCCCTGCTCCCCATCGCCCAGGACCTCCAGTGCCCATCACCCAGCACCGGGACATGCCCAGCGCCCACCACACAGCACCCATACTGCCCAACACCCAGCACCCACACATACCCAGCACAACCAGGGCACAGCACACGCACATGCCAGGAATCCAGCACCCTCGCAGCACAGCACCCAGCAAACCCAGAGCACACACCTAGCACCGGATATGGCCAGCACCGGATATGGCCAGCACCAAGACATACCCTGCACTCAGTTATGCATAGTACCAAGCAATGCCAGGGCCCAGCATCCCCAGTACTTAGCACCCAGCACTCCCACCGCCCAATACCCACCACTCGGATGTACCCAGCACCCCCACTGCCCGTGCCCAGCACCCAGACATGCCCAGCACCCAAACATGCCCAGCGCCCAACACACCAGAAAGCAGCAAACCAGCCCCCACCATCCCCAGTGATCTGCACATAGCACCCAGCACACGCTGCGCTCAGCACCCACCACCCACAGTGCCCAGAAACCAGCATACCCAATGCCCAGCATCCAGTACCACCACCACCCCAACTGCCCAGTACCCGCACGCGGATATGCCCAGCACCCGAACATACACAGTACTCCTAGGACCCAGCACTCAGAACTCCAGTGCACTGCACTGTCCTGCTTCTGGCTGGGACAGAGTTAACTTTCTTCCCAGTAGCTTGGGAGGGTGTGCTGGCTTTTGGGTTTGGTGTGAGAGGAGCGTTGATGGCCCCTTAATGCTTTGACTGTTGCTGGGCGGTGCTTGCACCGGGAGACTTTTGTTCTCTCTTTTCGGCCTCCCACAGGAAGCTCGGGGGGGGGTGGGGGGGCGGGGGGATGGGGAGCACAGCCGGCGTAGTTGACCCAGCTGGCCAATGGGGTATTCTATAGCATGTGACATCCTGCTCAGTATAAAAAATGGGAGGGGGCGGGGGAGGGGGCTCTCCCCCCCCCCCGTTCACGACACACGGTCGGCAGCGGTGAGCAGTTGCATTGTGCATTGCCTGCTTTGTATCGTCTGTTGTTGTTCTCATTGTTATTATTACTGTTCTACTTCATTTTATTTCAATCATTAAACTGTTTTTATCTCAACCCGGGAGCTTTCCTACTTGTGCCCTCCCGATTCTCTCCCCAATCCCACGGGGTGGGGGGGGGGAGGTGAGCTAGTGGCTGCGTGGGGTTTATTTGCTGGCTGGGGTTAAACCAACACATGCACCCATCATACCCTCCACCCAGCACTGCCAGGGCCCAGCACTCCTATGGCCCAGCACTGATTCCCACACATGCACACAACCCAGCACACGCACCACCAATGCACAGCACCTCGACATGCCCAGCAGCCCAGCACACAGCACCCAGCAGCCCCAGCACCAGGACATGACAAGAAGCCAGTCCCCGCAGTGCCCAACAACCCACGACTCAGCAACGGAACATGCCTAGCACCAGGCACCACCAATGTGTAGCAAGGAGTGCTAGGTGTGGTGGATATGGCACATTTGGGGTGCTGGAGCTGGCTGGGTGTTGGGCAGCTGAGAAGGGTCTCTCAAGGGAAGGTGAGAGCCACCAACATCTTTCAGTCCTGCCTGTTAGTTTATGGGAGCCCGAAGAGGGGATCGACTGCTTTGCAGTTGGGCTGTGGTAAGGTTGCTGGTTGGGTGGTAGAGCGAGAGCAGCTCCCTCGGAAAGGGCTGCCACGAAAGGCAAGAGCCAGAAACAGCTTTCAATCCTGGTTCTTTCTGTGTTGGAGCGCCCTCTGGTGGGAAGCCGTTTACGAAATGGGCTCGAGAGATGGTAAGGCAAAGGTTGATATTTAGGTTTGAGAATAAGGGAGAGGGGTGGTGGGACCGGGAAGGGTCCCGTGGTGGGTCCATGTGGTGGGTGGCGTTAACTAATGCAGAAGGATCTCGTTATCTACGCAGAACCTCAAACTATCCCTTATCCTCCTCAGAGGCAAGCTCCGAAACGGCCACGCACCTCCTCCGGCTCAGGCACAGAAATAGCCAGGAATCAAGGACGATGCTGGCCCTCACGATCTCTTGGCAGCCACTTCTCAGCCCCATCAACACCGTGGCGCTGTACCTCTGCTCGCACCTAACAGCGACCTATCCCTTACCCTCATCAGGGCCAAGCTCCGAAGTGGCCAACCACCACATGGAGCTAGGCACTGAAGTAGCCAGGAACCAAGGTGGATGCTGGCCCTCACGGTCCCTTGGCAGCCCCTTCTCAGCCCCACCAACACCGGGGCTCTGTCGCTGTTCTCCCACTTATCCTCGACATATCTCTGACCCTCACCAGGGCCACCTCCGAAGCGGCCACCCTCCACATGGAGCTTGGCACTAAAGTAGCCAGGAAACAAGGTTGATGCTGGCTCTCACGATCACTTCGCAGCCCCTTCTCAGCCGCACCAATGCCGGGGCTCTGTCTCTGTTCTTCCACCTTACCTCAACCTAGCCCAGACCCTCATCAGGGCCAAGCTCCGAAGCGGCCACCCTCCACGTGGAGCTTGGCACTAAGGTAACCAGAAATGCATCTTGATGCTGGCCCCCACCTTCCCTTGGTAGCCCCACCAAAACCGGAGCTCTGTCTCTGTTCTCCACCATATCCTCGACATATCCCTTACCCTCATTGGAGCCAAGCTCCGAAGAGGCCACCCTCCACATGGGGCTCAGGCACTGAGATAGCCAGGAACCAAGGCTGATGGTGGCCCTCACCTTCCATTTGTAATCCCTAGGCAGCCCCACCAACACCGTGGCTCTGTGCCTGTTCTCCCACCTAACCTCAACCTAGCCCTGACCCTCATCAGGGCCAAGCTCCGAAGTGGCCACCGACCACATGGGGCTTGGCACTGAAGTAGGCAGGAAGCAAGGCTGATGCTGGCCCTCACGAGCTCTTGGCAGCTCCTTCTCAGGCCCACCAACACCGGGGCTCTGTGTCTCTGCTCGCACCTAACATCGACCTATCCCTGACCCTCATCGGAGCCAAGCTCCGAAGCGACCACTCTCCACGTGGATCTTGGCAATGAGGTAGCCAAGAATCAAGGTTGATGCTGGCCCTCACCTTCCTTGGCACCCCACCAATACCGTGGCTCTCTGTCTGTTCTCCTGCCTAACATCAACCTAGCCCTGACCCTCATCAGGGCCACCTCCGAAGAGGCCACCCTCCCCATGGGTCTTGGCACTGAAGTAGCCAGGAACAAAGGTTTATGCTGGACCTCACGGTCTCTTGTCGGCCCCACCAATACCGGGACTCTGTGTCTGTGCTCGCACCTACGAGCGACCTATCCCTTACCCTCATCGGAGCCAAGCTCCGAAGCGACCACTCTTCATGTGGGGCTTAGGCACTGAGGCAGCCAAGAACCAAGGTAGCTGCTTGTCCTCACGATCACTGCGCAGCCCCTTCTCAGCCCCACCAACACCGGGGCTCTGTGCCTGTTCTCCCACCTTACCTCAACCGAGCCCAGACCCTCATCGGAGCCAAGCTCCGAAGAGGCCACCCTCAACATGGGGCTCAGGCACTGAAGGGCAGCCCCGTCTCAGCCCCACCAATACCGGGGCTCTGTGTCTCTGCTCGCACCTAATAGCGACCTATCCCTTACCCTTATCGGAGCCAAGCTCCGAAGCGACCACTCCCCACGTGGGGCTTAGGTACTGAAGTAGCCTGGAATCAAGGTTGATGCTGGCCCTCACGATCTCTGCAGCCCCTTCTCAGCCCCACCAATACCAGGGCTCTGTATCTGTTCTCCCACTTAGCCTCGACATATCCCTTACCCTCAATAGGGCCAAGCTCCGAAGAGGCCACCCTCGACATGGGGTTCAGGCACTGAAGTAGCCAGGAACAAAGGTTGATGGTGGCCCTCACCCTCCATTTGCAGTCCCGAGGTAGACCCACCAACATCGGGGATCTGTGCCTGTTCTCCGTCCTAAACTCAACCTAGCCGAGACGCTCATCAGGGCCAACCTCTGAAGTGGCCACCCTCCACGTGGAGCTTGGCACTAAGGTAAGCAGGAATACAGCTTGATGCTAGCCCTCACCTTCCCTTGGTAGCCCCAGCAAAACCGGGGCTCTGTCTCTGTTCTCCACCTTATCCTCGACATATCCCTTCCCCTCATCGGAGCCAAGCTCCGAAGAGGCCACCCTCAACATGGGGCTCAGGCACTGAAGGGCAGCCCCGTCTCAGCCCCACCAATACCGGGGCTCTGTGTCTCTGCTCGCACCTAACAGCGACCTATCCCTTACCCTCATCGGAGCCAAGCTCCGAAGAGACCACTCCCCACGTGGGGCTTAGGTACTGAAGTAGCCTGGAATCAAGGTTGATGCTGGCCCTCACGATCTCTTTGCAGCCCCTTCTCAGCCCCACCAATACCGGGGCTCTGTATCTGTTCTCCCACTTCGCCTCGACAGATCCCTTACCCTCATCAGGGCAAAGCGCCGCAGCGGCCACACTCCACATGGGGCTTGGCACTGAGATAGCCAGGAATCAAGGGTGGTGCTGGCCCTCACCTTCCATTTGCAGTCCCTAGGCAAGCCCACCAACACCGGGGCTCTGTGCCTGTTCTCCCTCCTAACCTCAACCTAGCCGAGACCCTCATCAGGGCCAAGCTCCAAAGTGGCCACCGTCCACATGGAGCTAGGCACTGAAGTAGCCAGGAACCAAGGCTGATGCTGGCCCTCACGGTCCCTTGGCAGCCCCTTCTCAGCCCCACCAACACCGGGGCTCTGTGCCTGTTCTCCCACCTAACCTCAACCGAGCCCTGACCCTCATCAGGGCCAAGCTCCGAAGCGGCCACCCTCCACGTGGAGCTTGGCACTAAGGTAACCAGAAATCCAGCTTGATTTTAGCCCTCACCTTCCCTTGGTAGCCCCTTCTCAGCCCCACCAACACCGGGGCTCTGTGACTGTTCTCCCTCCTAACCTCAACCGAGCCCTGACCCTCATCAGGGCCAAGCTCCGAAGTGGCCACCCTCCACGTGGAGCTTGGCACTAAGGTAACCAGAAATCCAGCTTGATGCTAGCCCTCACCTTCCCTTGGTAGCCCCACGAAAACCGGGGCTCTGTCTCTGTTCTCCACCTTATCCTCGACATATCCCTTACCCTCATCAGGGCCAAGCTCCGAAGTGGCCACCGGCCACATGGAGCTAGGCACTGAAGTAGCCAGGAACCAAGGCTGATGCTGGCCCTCATGGTCCCTTGGCAGCCCCTTCTCAGCCCCACCAACACCGGGGCTCTGTGCCTGTTCTCCCACCTAACCTCAACCGAGCCCTGACCCTCATCAGGGCCAAGCTCCGAAGCGGCCACCCTCCACGTGGAGCTTGGCACTAAGGTAAGCAGGAATCCAGCTTGATGCTGGCCCCCACCTTCCCTTGGTAGCCCCACCAAAACCGGGGCTCTGTCTCTGTTCTCCACCTTATCCTCGAAATATCCCTTACCCTCATCGGAGCCAAGCTCCGAAGAGGCCACCCTCAACATGGGGCTCAGGCACTGAAGGGCAGCCCCGTCTCAGCCCCACCAATACCGGGGCTCTGTGTCTCTGCTCGCACCTAACAGCGACCTATCCCTTACCCTCATCGGAGCCAAGCTCCGAAGAGACCACTCCCCACGTGGGGCTTAGGTACTGAAGTAGCCTGGAATCAAGGTTGATGCTGGCCCTCACGATCTCTTTGCAGCCCCTTCTCAGCCCCACCAATACCGGGGCTCTGTATCTGTTCTCCCACTTCGCCTCGACAGATCCCTTACCCTCATCAGGGCAAAGCGCCGCAGCGGCCACCCTCCACGTGGAGCTTGGCACTAAGGTAACCAGAAATCCAGCTTGATGCTAGCCCTCACCTCTCCTTGGTAGCCCCATGAAAACCGGGGCTCTGTCTCTGTTCTCCACCTTATCCTCGACATATCCCTTACCCTCATCGGGGCCAAGCTCCGAAGTGGCCACCGGCCACATGGAGCTAGGCACTGAAATAGCCAGGAACCAAGGCTGATGCTGGCCCTCACGGCCACGCTCCGAAGAGGCCACCCTCGACATGGGGCTCAGGCACTGAAGTAGCCAGGAACCAAGGTTGATGGTGGCCCTCACCTTCCATTTGCAGTCCCTAGGCAGCCCCACCAACACCGGGGCTCTGTGCCTGTTCTCCCACTTAACGTCAACCTAGCCCTGACCCTCATCAGGGCCAAGCTCCGAAGTGACCACCGTCCACATGGGGCTTGGCACTGAAGTAGCCAGGAACCAAGGCTGATGCTGGCCCTCACGGGCTCTTGGCAGCTCCTTCTCAGGCCCACCAACACCGGGGCTCTGTGTCTCTGCTTCACGTAACATCGACCTATCCCTGACCCTCATCGGAGCCAAGCTCCGAAGCGACCACTCCCCATGTGGGGCTTAGGTACTGAAGTAGCCTAGAACCAAGGTTGATGCTGGCCCTCACGATCTCTTGGCAGCTCCTTCTCACCCCCACCAACACCGTGTTTCTGTGCCTGTTCTCCCACCTAACCTCAACCTAGCCCTGACCCTCATCAGGGCAAAGCTTCGAAGCGGCCACACTCCACATGGGGCTTGGCATTGAGATAGCCAGGAATCAAGGCTGATGCCGGACCTCGCCTTCCGTTTGCAGTCCCTAGGCAGCCCCACCAATACCGGCGCTCTGTGTCTGTTCCCCCAGTTATCCTCGACATATCCCTTCTCCTCATCAGGGCCAAGCTCCGAAGCGGCCACCCACCACGTGGGGCTCTGGGGCAGACGTGGCCAGGAATGAAGGCTGATGCTGGCCCTCACGATCTCTTGTCAGCCCCTCCTCAGCCCCACCAACCCCTGCCCCCTTCTCTTTGGTCTCCCACCTAAACATCAACCTACATCTTACCTTCAGCAGAGCCAGGCTCTGAAACGTCTACCCACCAGATGGCGCTCCAACACAGAGGGAACCAAGATGACTGGCGTTCGTTGCACTCGCCTGCCCCGGCAGCCCTTTGAGGTCCCCACCACCACCGGGGCTAGGCGCTTGCCGTAGCACTCAACCGTCAACCTTGCCGCAGCCCAACTGCAAAGCAGACAAGCGCCCCGTCGAGCTCCCACACACGTTTTGCCAGGACTGAAATATGTTCGCAGCGCTCACCTTCCCTTTACAGCCCCTTCTCAGCTGCCCAGCACCCAGCCATCTCCAGCACCGCAAATGCGCAACATCCAGCACACCTAGCACCCCTTGGGATCTTTGGCAGTGCTTGGTGCTGGGCATGTGTCGGTGCTGGGTCGTGGGGGTACTGTGTGCTAGGCCCTGAGTGGAGTGGGTTCTGGACAGGTCTGGGTGCTGCAGTTGCTGGGTGTTGGGCATATCTGGGTGCTCGCCATGTCCCTGTGCTGGGCACTGGGAGGATTTGGTGCTGGGAATGGGCAGGCGATGATCGTGCCTGGGTGGTGGATGCGGGCTACAGGCAGTGCTGGGCGCTGGCTGCGCTGGGTGCTGGTCATTGGGGGTACTGGGTTCTAGGCACTGGGCATGCGGGGTGCTGGACATCTCTGGGTGCTGAGCATGTCCAAGTGATGGGTCCGGGGCACTGGGACTGCTGGGCAGTGGGGGTGCTGGGGACTATGCATATCAGGGTGCTGGGCATGCCTGTGTACTGAGTGCTTGGCGCTGGGTTCTGGATGCTGGCTGGTGGGCATTGTCTGTGTGCTGGTTATTGGGCACTGGCGGTGGTAGGCATGGGAGTGCTTGTTGCTGGGCATTTTCTGATCCTGGCTGTTGGGGGCGCTGAGCACTGGGCATGTCTGGGTGATGGATGGAGGGAGTTTTGGGTGCTGGGCACTAGGGGTGCTGGCTAGTGGGTATGTCCGTGTGCTGGGTATGTCCATATGCCGGATGCTGTGCGCTGGGGACGCTGGGCACTGGGGTTAGTGGGTGCTGGGCACTGGGGTTGCTGGGTGCTGGGCGGCGCGACTGCTGGGGGCTGGGAGTGCTGGGTACTATGCATAAGCGGGTGCAGGGTATGTCTTGCTGCTGGATGGTGGGTTCTGGGGCTACTGGGAGCTGGGGGTATTGGGTGCTGGGCACTGGGGTTGCTGGGTGCTAAGTCCTGTGGGTGCTGGTTGCTGGGCCCTGGGAGTGCTGGGTACTATGCATAAGCGGGTGCAGGGTATGTCTTGCTGCTGGGTGCTGGGGGTATTGGGTGTTGGCCACTGGGGTGTTGGGTGCTGGGCACGTCGTCGTCCTTGGCATGACTGATGCTGGGCACTGGGGGTACTGGCTGCTGGGAGCTAGGGGTGCTGGCTTTGGGCATTTCAGTTGCTGGACATGACCAGGTGCTGGGCGTCTCCAGGTGCTGGGCATGTGCGGATGCTGTGTGCTCGGCACTTGGGGTTCTGGGTGGTCGGCGGTGAGGGTGCTGGACGCTGGGGATGCTGGCTGTTGCGGTGCTGGGTGCTGGGCACTGGGGCTGCTGAGTGGTGGGCATGTCCAGGTGCTGTTTGTTGGCGGTTGGGGTGCTGGGTTGTGCGCCTGTCCAGGAGTTAGTGCTGGGCCCTGGGGGTGCTGTGTATGTCCGAGTGCTGGGCATGTCTGGATGCTGGGTAAACGGGTTCTTGGGCTGTGGGGGTGTTGGGTATGCTGGTTTCTGGGCACTGGGGAGGTGCTGGCTGCGAGACCTGTATGGTGGTGGGTGTTTGGTGTACTGGGTGCAGGGCGCTGGGCATGTCCGGGTACTACGTGCTGATAACTGGGGATGTTGGGGGCTGGTTTGCTGTGTTCTGGTGTGTAGCGTGCTGGGCATGTTTGGGTGCTGGGCATGTCCAGGTGCTGGGTACTGGGCGCTGGGGGTGGTGGTCCCTGGGGGTGCTGTGTGCTGGGCATGTCCGGAGGGTGGGTGTTGGGCAGTGGGGTTGCTGGGTGCTGGGAATGTGCCCTGAGGTTGCTGGAGGCTGGGCACTCGGTTTGCTGGGTGCTGGCCGGTGCGGTTGCTGGGGTCTAGGTCCTGGGGTTGCTGGTTGCTGGGCCCTGGGACTGCTGGGTACGATGCATAAGCGGGTGCAGGGTATCTCTTGGTGCTGGAGGTACTGGGTGCTGGGTGCTGGGCATATCCGGTGCTGGGCCTGTGCTCTGCGGTTGCTGGGTGCTGTGCTCTGGGGGTGCTTGTTTCTAGGCATGTGCGTGTGCTGTGTGCCGGCCCCTGGTTGTGCTGGGTATGTGTGGGTGCTGTGTGTTGGGCAGTGTGGGTGCTGGGCATGTCCGGGTGCTGGGTGATGGGCACTGGAGGTTCTGGGCGATGGGGAGCAGGGAAGCTGCCTGCTAGGCATGTCTGAGTGCTGGGAATTTCCGGGTGCTAGGCAATGGCGGTGCTGGGTGCATGGCGCTGGGGGTGATGGTCTTTGGGTGTGCTGGGTGCTGGGCATGTCCCTGTGCTGGGTGGTGGGGGTGCTGGACGCTGGGATGGAAGGTTTCTGGGCGCTGGGGGTGCTGGGTTCTTTGCCACTGTGTTGCTGGGTGCTGAGCATATCTGGGTGCTGGCCAGGTGCAGGGCACTGGGTGCTGGGGGGTGGGGGGTGCTGGATGCTGAGTGTTGGGTATGCTGATTTCCGAGCACTGGGGGTGCTGGGTGTGAGACCTGTGGGGGTGCTGTATGGTGGGTGTTTGGTGTGCTGGGTGCTGAGTGCTGCAGGTGCTGGGAATGTCCAGGTGCTATGTGCTGATCATTGGGTTTATTGGGGGCTGGTTTGCTGTGTTCTGG
Organism: Calonectris borealis; assembly: GCF_964195595.1. Lineage (NCBI taxonomy): Eukaryota > Metazoa > Chordata > Aves > Procellariiformes > Procellariidae > Calonectris > Calonectris borealis. The sequence goes on along the minus strand of NW_027441494.1, from coordinate 25,003 downwards.
TGCGTTGGGCACTGGGCATGTCTGGGTGCTGGGCATGTCGGGATGCTGGGTGTGGAGGAATCAATGTCTGAGAGTACAAGCAGTATCATAGCGTTGCTAAAGAAGCCATGGGAAGATGGGAAGTGAAAGAAGCCGTGGGAAAAAGGCAGATAAGAGGTGGCAGTTAACGGTTCTGAGGGTGTGACAAAGATAAGGAAATTAGCGGAAGAGTGTCGAGATGACCTTTGGTTAGGGGATGTACTAGGGAATTCTTTGAAGTGTATATGTGGCATAATGTGAGGTATAAAAAGGCGCTTGTGCTGTATAATAAAGGTTTTTTTTTTTGTCTTCGTCTTCGTGCCCTCTCAGACGGAGTCCGTGTCCTTGTTTGCCACAAATGGCGCCTGAACAGGGACTGGGACATTCTGTCTGAAGGGCCATAAAGTCGACAATTGCCAATCCATTGGCGAGCCCTGCTGAACTGCCAAAGCCGTTGAAAAAGAACAGGAAAAAAGCCATTGGAAGGAAACGGGATAGAAGCTGTTGAAAAGAAACAGGAAAAAAAGCCGTTGAAAAGAGACAGGAAGAAAGCCTTTGAAAGGAAACGGGAGAAAAGCTGTTGAAAGGAAACAGGATAGTGACATCGAATCGTCTCTGCAGAACAGAGGTGAGCAGCGGGGGGCGGTAGTCATGGGTTTAAACATGACAAAGAAGGAAAAAACTGTTTGCAGGACCATGGAATTGATCCTGAAAAAATATCAAGTAACCATGGATAATGGGGACTTGAGACGACTCCTGAAGTGGATGACAACCACCGTTAAGGGATTCGATTCTACTAACATTTATGATCCAAAAATTTGGAATGAAGCAGGCACCCAGCTTTGGGATGCTGCCACTTGTTTGGACTCGGTGGCTGCAGGACTGCTAGCGCCTTGGAGGACTCTGAATGAGACCCTAAGAAAGCATGTCAGTACTAAAGACAAGCTGAGAGGTGAAAACTCAGGAGGGGGTGCATCTGTCGCCAAAGGGCCTTCTGCGCCCCCGGCCACTGAGGCTGGAGCGGTGGCTGCCTGCGGGGAGCAGGGTAGCGGCAGTGATGATCCCAATCCATTTGATCCGGCACTGGTCGACCCAGAGAAAGAGCCGGATTTATATCCCCCGCATGTGCATGATGTGTGGAAGGGGATTCAAAGGGAGGCAGAGAAAGAAGGGGACTCTGACCTCGCGGCTAAGTTCCGTGAGGTCTGGGTGTTCCTGGTGATTTATGAAGCTCATCAAAGGCCCCGGTGGGAAGCTCTGAGTTTCCAAGTAGTGAAGGAGTTGAGAAGGGGAGTGATTGAATTTGGCCTCAATGCCCCTTACGCTGCGAACATGCTAGGGTCGGTCATGAGGAGTTATACGTTATGCCCGCTTGATTGCAAAATGCTGGTGCAATTGTTGCTCTCCTCTGCTCAGTTTATGCTCTGGAATGGGGAGTGGCGGCGACTCTGTGAGGCAAAAGCACTGGAATATTTGGAGCATCTCGCGACAGATCCAGTGAGATTCTTGGGAGTTGACGCATTGGTAGGAGAGGGTTGATATGCCACTGCCCATGTCCAGGCACAACTCCCAATGGAAGCCCTAAATGATTCAAAGAATCTTGCCTACCTAGCATTTATGAAGGTCCCCGATGTAGGGAAGCCCCAACGCTCGTTTACTAATATTAGGCAGGGACCGCAGGAACCGTATATGAAATTTATTGAGACATTAAAAGATGCTTTGGACAAACAAGTAGAGAATGAGGAAGTGCGGAAAATATTATTACAAAAATTGGTGATTGAAAATGCTAATGCAGGTTGCCAGAAGGTGCTCCGTCCGTTAAAAAACCCTACGGTAGTTGAAATGATAGAGGAATGCAACTGTGTGGGGACCACAGAGCACCTGGCTGTGGGGATGGCTACTGCTTTTGCAAACTTTAAGTTTAGCCAACAGACGTGCTTCACCTGTGGCCATCCCGGTCACTTTAAGAGACAGTGCCCGCAGGCAGGCAGGCGGAGGCGGGAACTGGCTGACTCACAACTGGGAACGTGTCCAAAATGTAGGAAGGGCTGGTACGTTGCGAATCAATGCCGGTCGCGGTATGATAAAGATGGTCAGCCTATCCAGGGAAACGGTTGCAGGAGCGCGGGGAGGGGCCGCGCGATGATACAAGTAGCCCCCCATGCGATGATGGAAACTGCCCCCAGCCCCCTGCTGGCATCCGTGCCTCCGAATTATCCGCCCGAACATGGGGAAGTGCCGGCGTGGACTTGGCCCCCTCCCACCCAGTGAACCTGACTTCTACGGCTGTTCAAGCGGTGCCCGCCGGAGCGCGGGGGCTGCTAGGTGGCGGTTACAGCGCACTCTTACTGCGACGTTCATCCGCCACGTTACAGGGCTTGTTTGTTCTCCCTGGGGTTATTGATGCAGACTATACAGAAGAAATTAAAATCATGTTGTGGACGCCTACTCCTCCCTGTTACGTGCCGGCAGGAGCACGAATAGCACAGCTCGTCTACTTTCGAGCTGTCCCTCCTGCGGCGGAGCCTCAGGAACGGAGGGGTGAAGGTTTTGGTTCCACCGGCACGCCACAACTGTGGTGGGCGCAGCCTGTCGCTGCAGGGCGACCGCAGCTGACTTGCTGCCTGTCAGGCGGTGGCCCTCAGCAGTCTGTGCGCATCAGCGGCCTTATTGATACCGGAGCTGACGTGACAGTCATTGCGCAGTTACACTGGCCAGCTCAATGGCCGACGAAACAGGTCCCGATTGCCCTTACAGGTATCAGAGGGCAAACAGCACCACTGCAGAGTGTTCAATTAATTCAAATCGAGGGACCGGAGGGTCGGCAGGCCAATGTCTGACCGTTCGTTCTTCCGGCCCCTCTCACGCTGTGGGGACGAGACTGTTTGTCACAATGGGGAATCATGCTGGGGACAAATTTATCCTAGGGGCTACTGATCGGCAGCACACCCTGAAGTTGCAATGGTCCTGTGAAAAGCCTATATGGGTGGATCAGTGGCCCCTCCCCACGGATAAGCTGCATCACTTGCAGGACCTTGTTGCTGAGCAGCTGTGCGCTGGGCACATTGTGCCATCCACGAGCCCATGGAACTCACCAGTTTTTGTCATCCAGAAGAAATCAGGAAAGTGGAGGCTCCTTCACGATCTAAGACGTATAAATGAGGCTATAGAGGACATGGGAGCTCTATAGCCAGGCCTCCCTTCACCAACCATGATATCTATGAACTGGCACATGACTATAATAGACCTTAAGGACTGTTTTTTTCCATTCCGCTACACCCAGATGACGCGCCGAGGTTTGTTTTTACTGTACCCGCGACCAATGTAGCCCAACTGAGTCAACGGTACCACTGGACGGTGCTCCCGCAAGGCATGAAAAATAGTCCCACCATATGTCAATGGTTCGTGGCTCGGGCCCTTAGTCCAGCCCGTGCCCAATTGCCTGAAGTCGTAATTTATCATTATATGGATGATATCCTTGTAGCAACCCCCTCTGAGGCCATGATACGAGGGGCCATGGAGGTTGTCATAACGAGCGTCCAGCGTAACGGCTTGATAGTTGCCCCAGAAAAGGTGCAGCAGACCGCTCCCTGGTCTGGGGACTCTTCATTCCCCTCGGTGCCGGGGAAGATCATGGAGCGGTTGGTTTTGAGGGTGCTCACGAGCCATGTCCGGGACAACCAGGGGATCAGGCCCAGCCAGCACGGGTTCATGGAAGGCAGGTCCTGCTTGACTAACCTGATCTCCTTCTATGACCAGGTGACCCGCCTAGTGGATGAGGGAAAGGCAGTGGATGTGGTCTACTTGGACTTCAGTAAGGCCTTTGACACTGTCTCCCACAGCATTCTCCTAGAGAAGCTGGCGGCTCACGGCCTAGACAGGTACACTCTTCGCTGGGTAAAAAACTGGCTGGACGGCCGAGCCCAGAGAGTTGTGGTGAACGGAGTTAAATCCAGTTGGCGGCCGGTCACGAGCGGTGTTCCCCAGGGCTCAGTTTTGGGGCCGGTCCTGTTCAATATCTTCATCAATGATCTGGACGAGGGGATCGAGTGCTCCCTCAGTAAGTTTGCAGACGACACCAAGTTGGGCGGGAGTGTTGATCTGCTGGAGGGTAGGAAGGCTCTGCAGAGGGACCTGGACAGGCTGGATCGATGGGCCGAGGCCAACTGTATGAGATTCAACAAGGCCAAGTGCCGGGTCCTGCACTTCGGCCACAACAACCCCAGGCAACGCTACAGGCTTGGGGAAGAGTGGCTGGAAAGCTGCCCAGAGGAAAAGGACCTGGGGGTACTGGTTGACAGCCGGCTGAACATGAGCCGGCAGTGTGCTCAGGTGGCCAAGAAGGCCAACGGCATCCTGGCCTGTATCAGAAATAGTGTGGCCAGCAGGAATAGGGAGGTGATCGTGCCCCTGTACTCGGCACTGGTGAGGCCGCACCCGGAATACTGTGTTCAGTTTTGGGCCCCTCACTACAAGAAGGACATGGAGGTGCTGGAGCGCGTCCAGAGGAGGGCAACGAAGCTGGTGAAGGGCCTGGAGCACAAGTCTTATGAGGAGCGGCTGAGGGAACTGGGGTTGTTTAGCCTGGAGAAGAGGAGGCTGAGGGGAGACCTCATCGCGCTCTACAACTACCTGAAAGGAGGGTGTAGCGAGGTGGGTGTTGGTCTCTTCTCCCAAGTAACTAGCGATAGGACAAGAGGAAATGGCCTCAAGTTGCGCCAAGGAAGGTTTAGATTGAACATTAGGAAAAATTTCTTTACTGAAAGAGTGGTCAGGCCTTGGAACAGGCTGCCCAGGGAAGTGGTGGAGTCACCATCCCTGGAGGTATTTAAAAGACGTGTAGATGAGGCCCTTAGGGACATGGTGTAGTGGGCATGGTGGTGTTGGGTTGACGGTTGGACACGATGATCTTAGAGGTCTTTTCCAACCTGTATGATTCTATGATTCTATGATTCTATGACTTTGGTCGACTCAAATGTGTCCACGTCTCAGTGGATACATTTTCGGGAGCAATTGCAGCCACAGCCCACACTGGGGAAAAGTCCCGGGATGTCCGAAAATGTTTTCTTCTTGCTTTTTCCATTCTCGGAGTACCGAGCAAAATAAAAACAGATAACGGCCCCGGGTACGTTGCCCAAGCCACACGGACGTTCCTGCAAATGTGGGGAATCACTCATATCATGGGAATTCCACACAGTCCCACAGGGCAAGCCATTGTTGAGCGCGCGCACCGTTCGCTCAAAGACATGTTAACAAAACAAAAAGGGGGAGTAGGTGATTTGACCCCACAGGAAAGATTGGCAAAAGCCGTTTATGTTCTTAATTTTCTCAGTCGGTGGGCTGAGGAAGGTGGACCCCCGATTTGCAGACATTTTGATTCTGTTGAAGGTCATGAGGCAATCATAAGGGACAAGGCGTGGGTAAAGGTGAAAAACCTGGAATCTCATGAGTGGGAAGGCCCGTTTTCATTGATAACCTGGGGTCGAGGGTATGCTTGTGTCTCCACAGATCGAGGACCAAGATGGGTACCAGCACGGTTTGTCAAGCCGTCTTTTTCGCCATTGTCGCAGGCGTAAGCGCGTTTTGGGCCCCACCGTAGCCCAAAGAGAAACTCTGGATCGCCCTTGTGAATCAGATAGGCCAGGAGACCATTTGCCTTTCGCTCTCGTCACCTGGAGATTATTTTTCCACCTGCTTAGTGGGACTCCCGTGGAACAATTGGACCCTAGGTCTCACGGAGCCGCATGCAACACTTTGTAGTGGCGGCCGCAATCGGGATGGATGTTTGGTGTACCGTCCACCCCTGAGCGTAGAGCCACAAGAGATAGAATTATTGGGGCTTGGCAAAATGCGTAATGAGTTTGATTGAACTGGGAATTATACGTTTGATAGTATTTGTATGTATTCTTGTGTGTGTACTATGTTTATTGCAATGTGTGAAATGAATAATAGAAAAGTCAGTTAGCTTAGTGTTTGTTGTAAAAGAAAAAGGGGGAGATGTGGAGGAATCAATGTCTGAGAGTACAAGCAGTATCATAGCGTTGCTAAACAAGAAGCCATGGGAAGATGGGAAGTGAAAGAAGCCGTGGGAAAAAGGCAGATAAGAGGTGGCAGTTAACGGTTCTGAGGGTGTGACAAAGATAAGGAAATTAGCGGAAGAGTGTCGAGATGACCTTTGGTTAGGGGATGTACTAGGGAATTCTTTGAAGTGTATATGTGGCATAATGTGAGGTATAAAAAGGCACTTGTACTGTATAACAAGGGTCTTTTCATCTTCGTCTTCGTGCCCTCTCAGACGGAGTCCGTGTCCTTATTCGCCACACTGGTTTGGTTCCTCGGGCCCTGGTTTTGTTCCTCGGGATCTGGTTTGGTTCCTCGGGCCCTGGTTTTGTTCCTCGGGCTCTGGTTTTGTTCCTCCAGCCCTGGTTTTGTTCCTCGGGCTCTGGTTTTGTTCCTTGAGCTCTGGTTGTCTTCCTCGGGCTCTGGCTTGGCTCCTCAGGCTGTGGTATTGTTCCTCGTGCTCTGGTTTAGTTCCTCGGGCTCTCGTTTTCTTCCTCTGGCTCTGGTTGTGTTCATCAAGGGCTGGTTTTGTTCCTCGGGCTCTGGTTTTATTCCTCGGGCTCTGCTTTTTTTCCTCGAGGGCTCGTTTTGTTTCTCGGGCTCTGGTTTTCTTCCTCAGACCCTGCTTTTTTTCTTTGAGGGCTGGTTTTGTTTCTCGGGCTCTGGTTTTTTCCTTCGGGTTCTCGTTTTCTTCCTCGGGCTCTGGTTTGGTTCCTAGAGGACTGGTTTAGTTCCTCGGGCCCTACTTTTTCTCCTCGGGCTCTGGTTTTGTTCCTCAGGTTCTGGTATGGTTCCTCGAGGGCTGGTTTTCTTCCTCGGGTTTGGTTTTGTTCCTCGGGCTCTGGTTTTTTTCCTCGGGCTCTGGTTTATTTCCACGGACTCTGGTTTTGTTCCTCAAGCTCTGGTTTTGTTCCTCGGGCTCTGGTTTTGTTCCTCGGGGTCTGGTTTTGGTCTTTGGACTCTGATTTTGGTCCTCGAGTTCTGGTTTTAATCCTCGGGCCCTCCTTTTTTTCCTCGAGCTCTGGTTTCGTTCCTCGGGCTCTGGTTTCATTCCTCGGGCTCTGGTTTGGTTTCAAGGGCTCTGGTTTTGTTCCTCGGGCTCTGGTTTTGCTTCTATGGCCCTGGTTTTCTTCCGCCGGCCTTGGTTTTGTTCCTCGGGTTCTGGTTTTGTTCCTCGGGCCCTGGTTTACTTCCTCGAACTCTGGTTTTGTTCCTTGGGGTATGGTTTTGTTCCTCGAGCTCTGGCTTGGTTCCTCAGGCCGTGGTTTTGTTCCTCGTGCTGTGGTTTTGTTCCTCGGGCTCGGGTTTAGCTCCTCGGCCTCTGGATTTTTTCCTCGGGTCCTCCTTTTGTTCCTCGGGCTCTTGCTTTGGTTCTCGGGCTCTGGTTTTGTTCCTCGGGCTCTCATTTTCTTCCTCTGGCTCTGGTTTTGTTCATCGTGGGCTGGTTTTGTTCCTCGGGCTCTGGTTTTGTTCCTCGGGCTCTGGTTTTGTTCCTCGTGGGCTGGTTTTGTTCCTCGGGCTCTGGTTTTGTTCCTCATGCTCTGTTTTTTTCCTCGAACTATGGTTTTGTTCACCGGGCTCTGGTTTAGTTCCACGGGCTCTCGTTTTCTTCCTCGGGCTCTTGTTTTGTTCCTCGGGCACTGGTTTTCTTCCTCGGATTCTGCTTTTGTTCCTCGGGCTCTGGTTTGGTTCCACGGGCTCTGGTTTTCTTCCTCAGATGCTGCTTTTTTTCCTCGAGGGCTTGTTTTGTTTCTCGGGTTCTGTTTTTTTCCTTCGGGCTCTGTTTTTTTCCTCGGCCTCTGGTTTTGTTTCTGGACAGCTGGTTTTGTTATTCGGGCTCTGGGTTAGTTCCTCCAGCTCTGGTTTTGTTCCTTGGGCTCTGTTTTTTTCCTCGAACTATGGTTTTGTTCGTTGGGCTCTGGTTTAGTTCCACGGGCTCTCGTTTTCTTCCTCCGGCTCTGCGTTTGTTCCTCGGGCTGTGGTTTTATTCCTCGAGCTCTGGTTTTGTTCCTCGGGCCCTCCTTTTGTTCCTCGGGCTCTCGTTTTGTTCCTCAGGCTCTGGTTTTGTTCCTCGGACCCTGGTTTTGTTCCTCGGACCCTGGTTTTCTTCCTCGGGCTCTGGTTTGGTTCCTTGGGCTCTGGTTTGGTTCCTCGGCCTGTGGTTTTGTTCCTCCAACTCTGGTTTAGTTCCTCGGGCTCTGCTTTTGCTCCTCGGGGACTGATTTTGTTCCTCGGGCACTAGCTGTGTTCCTTGGGCTCTGGTTTGGTTCCTCCGGCTCTGGTTTGGTTCCTCAGGCTCTGGTTTTGTTCCTTGGGTGTGGAGGGATTTTTATTAAATAAAAATCATCCTATGAACATTCCAAGCACTGAGGATTTGTTAGTAATAGTATAAGGCTGCTAAAGAGCAATTGTAGTTTTAGAGTCTCTGAAGTGATAGTAGAGTAGGAAAAACAGGCTGAGGAATGTAAATATCAGTAGATTATGTAACGGAATGCAGGCGCAGGAAGCGTTCGCGTGGACACCTGCTCTTGACCAATCTGTGTATGTTAAGATTCGTGTGCTTACTGACTGTAAACCAATAGAGGATTCATAGATGCGCGTGTTAGAGTGGCTAGCTTATAAAAGTGGCACAATATCTTGAAATAAAGGAGAATGACCATACCCACATTGGGACTCCTCATTACTCCGGGAACGCGCTCCCACTCCGACCCATGGTCACTCCAACATCTGGTAGCAGAGGATGCGGAAACATGCTGGGCTCGTAACCCAGAGGTCTGGTAGCAGAGACTACAATTCTTCGAGACTGCGGTAAGCGCAGCGAGAGAAGGGGAGTGGGAAACCAGCGACTGGGAGTTGTACTATTCTATTGCTCAAACAGATAGAATAGATATCGGTGCAGAGTGGCCAACTGCCTCCCAGAGGGTGCGCTGCTATTATGGAGAATGAGGCAGCAGCTGCGTTGCTCGCAGGACTACTCTCTAAGAGAGGGATCGAGACAACAGTGAAACAGCTTATTAAGCTAATTAAGTTAGGACAACGTTTGGGACATTTTAAAGACACTCACACGTTGTTTTCTGTGCTTGAATGGCGGGAGCTGGGAGAACTAATGTGGCAGAAGCTTACTGGAGGTGATAAAAAATTTGAGAAGGACATTAAGTCTGTGTCAGACTTGTGGGGAGACGTACTAGACACTTTAAGAGCTATGAAAGCTGAACGGGAGGTGGCGTGTGCGGCTGTTCAGATGCTGGCTCCGGACCCCATGCCGGAACAGTCTAAGAGCATGGAATCCAAGGCGGGACCTTTTGCGCGATTTTTTGGGCTGCCTGCTGTGAAGGGTATGACGGGGTCCACCTGTAAGACTGTTGCCGAATTGCGCGATAGAGTTGAGCGGGACTTAGAAACGCCCGACAGCCTATGTTCGCCATCTTGCCCGACAATATCATCTGCGCCACAGCAGCCGGAAGTTGCCGGAGCTAAAGCACAGCAGCGGTATGAGGCGAAAGCGGAAGAGCAACCGCTGGGCATGAAGGGGGAGGAGTGGCCAGCTCCACCCACCCCCCCGATTCCAGGCGGGGAAACGTGCCGCCCTCCTCCCACCGCCCCTCCTCTCCACCCCCCCTTGCCACTCTCCGGTGATTCCTCCGGTGCTGCCACACCGCCATCCAGCGGAAAAGAGAAAAATTCAACAGACAATATTAATCAGCTGTTAAAAGAGGTTGTGCAACAACTAAAGGACTTGACTTCACAGACTCAGCAAAAAGGAGAACCTTGGTCAACCGCCGGTTCGAGAGACAACTTGCCACCCTGTTTCTCCGGACCTACCGCGCCTACCCATCCCGGCCGATGGAGTGGAGTTGTTCGGGATGCTATTTTGGATGGACAGTGGGGAGTTGCATCTGACATTGGCCCCATGGCTTTTCCGGTGGTACAGTGCAACGGTCAAGGAAAATGGGAACCGCATGATTGGAAGATTCTACAACAAGCCAAAAATACTATATCGCAGTATGGTGTTAAATCGGAAGCCTCGCGACAAATTGTTATTTGGATTTTTTCTGCTGATTTGATGTGTCCTCATGATTGTCAAAGTCTGATGAGACTTCTGTTGACACCTACACAGTTTTTGTTATGGGGATCGTCATGGTCTCACAGGGCAGTAAATGCTGCTGCCCAACATCAGCAGCCAGGGGATCCATTATATGGGATCACAGCAGAAATGCTTATTGGTGGGGGACGTTATGCTGATATAAATGTCCAACTAACTTTTCCTGTCAATATGTTACAGTTATCTTCTAAGCTTGCTTTAGATGCGTTTCTTTCCTTACCAGGATCGGAAGGCCCTTCTTTCAGCTCGGTGACGCAAGGTGCAACTGAGAAGTATAGCAACTTTATCGATAGGCTTTGGGATGCAGTAATGAACCACCCAGATTTGGGAGAGAACAATAAACAACAAATGTTTAGAATTTTAGCCTTTGATAATGCCAATAACACTACCAAGGCCATTCTAGCCAGTCTGCCCAAAGGGGCAGGAGTGGAAGAAATGCTTTCTCGGGTGGAAAGAGCAGGAGTTCAACAACAAAATGAGTCGATGGCAGCTGTGCTGCAAAGTGCTGTCAAAGAAGTAGTACAACCATTGGCAGCTGTTGTTAGGCGAAAGCATTCTCCAGGAATAGTTCAGCCCTTTAAAGGCATCTGCTATCGTTGCGGGGAACAGGGGCATAGCAAGCGAAATTGTCGTGCTCCCGTATGGTGTGATAGGTGTCAAAAAAATACCCATGCTACTAAGGCCTGTTCGGGAAACTTCAAATTGAGCGCGAGGAGAGGCCGCGTGCAGAAACAAATGCCCCCTCAGAACAACAGCAGCAGTCAGGGTTTTTATTAAAACACTCGGCTGCCACCAAAGGAAGTTTGGGAGTCGACTTGGAAACAACAATAGATTTCACTTTAACCAATACAGAAGTGTGCAAAATCCCTAGCAATGCAGTAGGGCCTTTAGTAGCTGATAGTAATAGGATAGGTGGAATCCTTTTAGGTCGATCTTCTGCAGGAATAAAAGGATTAATCATAATTCCTGGAGTCATTGATGCAGACTATACTGGTCAAATTCATATTATGGCCTATACAATTAGTCCTCCTCTCTTCATCCCAAAGGGCAGTCGGATAGCCCAGATATTAGCTTTTAAAAATCCTTTAAATCGGTCAAACCAAGATTGGGAAGAGCGTGGGTGTAAAGGATTTGGTTCTACTGGACCTGCTGTATGTTTCACTACAAAATTAGATCATCGCCCACTCGAAACTGTGACTTTGACTCAGGATAACCTTTCAATAAGAATAAATGCAATGTTGGATACTGGTGCCGACATAACTATTATAAATCGAGCAAATTGGCCGTTGCAGTGGGAAATAGAAACCCCAAAGGCATTAATCGCAGGAGTGGGAGGGAACTCAGCCCCATATATAAGTAGTAAACCGGTTCAAGTGAGTTTCCCAGAAGGCCAGAGGGCAACACTGAAGGTCCATGTTTTGTCACTCCCTGGAAATTTGGAGGCATTAATTGGACGTGATGTTCTCAGTCAGATCGGGGCAATGCTGACTACAAAGCATTTTTAGTTATGGGCACTGGGGAGCAATCGCCCAACCCACCGTTAACATGGATCTCCAATGACCCTGTTTGGGTTGACCAGTGGCCCATGACTAAAGAGCGATTGCAAATAACTAAACAACTAGTATCTGAACAACTTATAGAGGGACATATCAAACCATCTGTCAGTCCATGGAATACTCCTATTTTTGTCATCCCTAAGAAAAGTGGGAAGTGGCGTTTACTACATGATTTGAGGAAAATAAATGACCAAATGTTGCCTATGGGAGCCTTACAACCTGGAATGCCATCACCTAATATGTTACCTGAAAATTGGCACATACTTATAGTTGATTTAAAGGACTGCTTTTTCACAATCCCACTGCACCCTCAGGACACTCAAAGATTTGCCTTTTCCATACCCTCGATAAATAAAGCAGCACCAGCAGAGCGGTATGAGTGGGTGGTACTTCCACAAGGGATGAAAAACTCTCCTACATTGTGTCAATTATATGTCGCCTGGGCACTGCAACCAATAAGAGAAAAATGGCCTGAAACTATCATCTATCATTATATGGATGATATTTTGTGTTGTCAACAAATTCCTTTTGAAGCGCATCATGTACAACAATTAACAACCATGCTAGCAGACAAGGGACTTGTAATTGCACCAGAAAAGATCCAGAGGTCTCCACCTTGGAAATACCTAGGGTGGACCATTGAACAGGCAAAAATTCGTCCTCAAAAAATAGCACTAAAAACTCCTCTTAAGACATTGGCTGATGTGCAGACGGTCTTAGGCGACATCCAATGGGTTCGCAATTGCGCTGGCATTACCAATGCAGACATTAAACCACTAACTGAATTACTGCGTGGCACTCAGCCTGCAGCTGAAATTCATATGACGGACAAACACCACGTAGCCTTACAGCACATTATAAACAAACTTACTATAGCCTGGACCGCAAGAAGAATTCTTGAACTGCCACTTTCTTTGCTTATCTGTAACACCGAAGAATCACCTTTTGCCGTTATATGTCAATGGCAAAACAAGAAGGGGGAGATGAAGGGACAACAGGGAATGAACTCTGTGATTGCCATTGACAACAAGAGTAATGATAACTCGCCAAATTCCTCCTTTTTTCAAATTTTGGAATGGGTTTTTTTACGGGTACAACCACGTTGCAGTATACAAACTCGTCCTGAAGCCGTAGGGGAATTAATCCGAAAAGGGAGAACGCGAATTATAGAGCTGACAGGACAGGAACCAGCAGACATCAGTATTCCTGTTAACGCTGTAGATTTAGAATGGTGGATACGCCACATGCTGGCCATTCAAGAATCTCTGTTGGGATTTAGCGGAAAGGTGCATTCTCAGCAACCTCAAGGGAAATTGTGGCAGATTCTAAAACGAAATCAGTGGCTAGAAAAACCTAAAGTGATTGTTAGCCCGATACTCGAGGGGTTGACGGTATATACAGATGCGGGAAAACGTTCTAGACAAGCTGCATGCGTATGGTGGGAAACAGATCAATGGTGCAAAAAGATTTTGCAAGGGCAAGCTGGAGATACCTTACAGACTTTAGAATTAATGGCGGTGGTATGGGCATTAGGGAACTGGCTTGATCATCCTTTGAATGTGGTGACTGATTCACTATATGTAGCTGGCCTTATACCAAGAATTCAAGATGCGCTGATTAGGGAAACAAATAATCCTCAGCTAGGGAAATTATTTATTCAATTAAGATCAACCATCTCCCAGCGAGTGGCTCCGTGCTGTGTTATTCATATCCGTAGCCATCAATGGGAGTTGGGTTTAGGACAAGGCAATCAGATAGCAGACAATCTTGTCAGTCCAGCGTGTCATGTACCACCTGTAGATAAATTTTTACAAGCTAGGCAGGGTCATGAAATATTTCATCAAAACTCAAAGGGTTTAAGAAGGCAATATGGGTTATCAGAAAACGAAGCTCGCTCTATCATACAGGCCTGTCCCAAGTGTGGAAATCATGGACCTGGAATAGGGCTGGGCGTTAATCCAAAAGGTCTCAAGGCTTTAGAGCTCTGGCAGACTGACGTCACACACATTGCTGAATTTGGGCAGCTCAAATATGTGCATGTCACCATAGATACCTTTTCTAAAGTAATATGGGCCACGGCTTTATCGGGTGAGAAGGCTCATCATGTGTGTAAGCACCTCCTTGCTTGCTTCGCAGTGTTGGGTGTGCCAGAACAACTGAAAACAGACAATGGCCCTGCTTACACCAGTCAGAAGTTGAGAACCTTTCTGATGAGATGGGGGGTCAAGCATATTACTGGCATCCCACACTCACCGACGGGGCAGAGCCTTGTAGAACGCACGCATCAGGTATTGAAGGACTATCTAGCAAAGCAAAAGGAGGGAGAAAAGGACCCGCAGATGAGACTGCATAAAGTCCTATTTACCCTAAATTATTTGTGTCTGATGGGAGACAGAGAAGAGCCATCGATTATAATACATCACCAAAACCTTAAGTTTAACTCTCATACAACGCTTCCGAAACTAAAAGTAATGTATCGAGACCCAATCACTGGCATGTGGCTGGGCCCAGTTTCGGTAATATTTAATGGAAGAGGATACATGTGTGTTTCCACAGATAAGGGACCAATATGGGTGCCTAGCCGAGCGGTGAAGCCTGCACTCTCACAAGAAGAGGTTACCTAGGCAAACAAAACAGATCAATCTGCGTTTTGTTTTGTCTCTTGCTACGGCAGCTGAGCCTTTCAGAACCTGTTTGGTGTGCCTGGTTTCTGGGTAGAAGAGTTTATGTGTTGCATGAACCTATCCGATCATGGTGAGTCTACACATAAACAATTACAATGGTTAAAAAACCATGTAAGCATGATACCACAAAATCATGGCATTTTAGATGAATGGCTCATGAATATTTTTAGAGAGTTGTTGCAATGGCTGATAGCTCTGATAAAAGAAGGCTTGCGTATATTGATTATCATCTTAATATTGTGTGTATGCTTTTGTATTGCTTTTAGTTGTATAAAAAAGGCTGTATCGAAAGTAGTAAATCAGGCTTGGATTGTTCAAAAACAAAAAGGGGAAATTTGTGGAGGGATTTTTATTAAATAAAAATCATCCTATGAACATTCCAAGCACTGAGGATTTGTTAGTAATAGTATAAGGCTGCTAAAGAGCAATTGTAGTTTTAGAGTCTCTGAAGTGATAGTAGAGTAGGAAAAACAGGCTGAGGAATGTAAATATCAGTAGATTATGTAACGGAATGCAGGCGCAGGAAGCGTTCGCGTGGACACCTGCTCTTGACCAATCTGTGTATGTTAAGATTCGTGTGCTTACTGACTGTAAACCAATAGAGGATTCATAGATGCGCGTGTTAGAGTGGCTAGCTTATAAAAGTGGCACAATATCTTGAAATAAAGGAGAATGACCATACCCACATTGGGACTCCTCATTACTCCGGGAACGCGCTCCCACTCCGACCCATGGTCACTCCAACACTTGGGCTCTGTTTTTTTCCTCGAATTATGGTTTTGTTCGTCGGGCTCTGGATTAGTTCCACGGGCTCTCGTTTTCTTCCTCGGGCTCTGGCTTTGTTCCTCAAGGGCTGGTTTTGTTCCTCGGGCTCTGGTTTGATTCCACGGGCTCTGCTTTTGTTCCTCGGTCCCTCCTTTTGTTCCTCAGGCTGTGGTTTTTTCCCTTGGGCTCTGGTTTTATTCCTCGGACTCTGGCTTGGTTCCTCAGGCCGTGGTTTTGTTCCTCGGGCTCTGGTTGTGTTCCTCGGGCCCTGGTTTTGTTCCTTGTGCTGTGGTTTTGTTCTTCGACCTCTGGTTTTGTTCCTTGTGCTCTGGTTTGTTTTCACGGGCTCTGGTTTTGTTCCTCGGGCTCTGGTTTAACTTCTCTGGCCCTGGTTTTCTTCCTCGGGCCTTGGTTTTGTTCCTCGGGTTCTGGTTGTGTTCCTCGGGACCTGGTTTTGTTCCTCGAACTCTGGTTTTTTTCCTCGGGCTCTCGTTTTTTCCTCAGGCTCTCATTTTGTTCCTTGAGCTCTGGTTTTGTTCCTCGGGCACTGGTTTTGTTCCTCGGGCTCCCTTTTTCTTTCTCGGACTCTCCTCTTTATTCCTGGGGTTCTGGTTTTGTTCCTTGAGCTCTGGTTTTCTTACTTGGGCTCTGGTTTTCTTCCCCGGGCTCTGGTTTTGTTCCTCAGGCTCTGGATTTCATCCTCGAGCTCTCCTTTTCTTCTTTGGGCCCTACTTTTTTTCCTTGGGCTCTGTTTTTGTATCCTCGGGCTCTGGTTTTCTTCCTCGGGATCTGGTTTTGTTCCTCGGCCTCTGGTTTTGTTCCTTGAACTCTGTTTTTTTTCCTCGAGCTCTCGTTTTATTCCTTGGGCTCTGTTTTTCTTCCTTGAGGGCTGGTTTTGTTCCTAGTACTCTGGTTTTGTTCCTCGGGCTCTCGTTTTCTTCCTCAGGCTCTCATTTTGTTCCTCGAGCTCTGGTTTTGTTCCTCGGGCCCTCCTTTTGTTCCTCGGGCTCTCGTTTTGTTCCGCAGTCTCTGGTTTTGTTCCTCAGGCCCTGGTTTTCTTCCTCAGGCACTGGTTTTGTTCCTCGGGCCCTGGTTTTGTTCCTCGGGGAGTGGTTTTGTTCCTCGGGCTCTGGTTTGGTCCCTCGGGCTCTGGTTTAGTTCCTCAGGCTCTGGTTTTGTTCCTCGGGCTCTGTTTTTTTCCTCGAACTATGGTTTTGTTCGTCCGGCTCTGGTTTAGTTCCACGAGCTCTCACTTTCTTCCTCGGGCTCTCGTTTTGTTCCTCAGGCACTGGTTTTCTTCCTCGGGCTCTGCTTTTGTTCCTCGGGCTCTGCTTTCGTTCTATGGGCTCTGGTTTTCGTCCTCGGACCCTGCTTTTTTTCTTCAAGGGCTGGTTTTGTTTCTCGGGCCCTGGATTTTTCCTTTGGGTTCTCGTTTTTTCTTCGGGCTGTGGTTTTGTTCCTTTGGTCTGTTTTTTTTCCTCGGGCTCTGGTTTAGTTACTCCAGCTCTGGTTTTGTTTCTCTGGGCTTGTTTTTGTTCCTCGGTCTCTGATTTTGTTCCTCGGGCCGTCCTTTTGTTCCTCGGGCTCTCTTTTTTTCCCTCAGGCTCTCGTTTTGTTCCTCGGGCTCTGGTTTTCTTCCTCGAGCTCTGGTTTGGTTCCTAGCGCTCCGGTTTGGTTCCTCGGGCCTTGGTTTTTTTCCTCGGGCCTTGTTTTTTTTCCTCGGGCTCTGGTTCTGTTCCTCGGGCTCTGGTTTGGTCCCTCGGGCTCTGTTTTTTTCCTCGAACTATGGTTTTGTTCCTCGGCCTCTGGTTTACTTGCACAGGCTGTCGTTTTCTTCCTCGGGCTCTCGTTTTGTTCCTCGAGGGCTGGTTTTCTTCCTCGGGCTCTGCCTTTGTTCCTTGGGCTCTGGTGTGGTTCCAGAGGCTCTGGTTTTGTTCCTCCGTCCCTCCTTTTGTTCCTCGGGCTCTGGTTTTGTTCCTCGAGCTCTGGTTTTGTTCCTCGGGTCCTCCTGTTATTCCTCGGGCTCTTGCTTTTTACCTCGAACTCTGGTTTAATTCCTCGGGCTCTGCTTTGTTACTCGGGGACTGGTATTGTTCGTCGGGCTCTGGTTGTGTTCCTCGGGCTCTGGCTTAGTTCCTCAGTCTCTGCTTTTGTTCCTCGGGGACTGGTTTTGTTCCTAAGGATCTGTTTTTTTTCCTTGGGCCCTGGTTTTGCTCCTCGGGCCCTGCTTTTGTTCCTCGGGCTCTGGTTAAGTTTTCGGGCTCTGCTTTTTTTCCTCAGGGACTGGTTTTGTTCCTCGGGCCCTCCTTTTGTTCATCAGTCTCTGGTTTTCTTCCTCAGGGTCGGGTTTTGTTCCTCGGGCCCCGGTTTTCTTCCTCGGGCCCTGGTTTTGTTCCTCGCGCTCTGCTTTTTTTCCTCGGGCTCTGGTTTTTTTCCTCCGGTTCTGGCTGTGTTCCTCAGGCTCTGCTTTTGTTCCTCAGGCTCTGTTTTTTTCCTCGATATCTGGTTTAGTTCCTCGGGCTCTGCTTTTTTTCCTTTGGGACCGATTTTTTTCCACGGGCTCTGGTTGTGTTCCTCGGGCTCTGGTTTGTTTCCTCTGGCTCTGGTTTTGTTCCTCGGGCTCTGTTTATATCCTCGAACTATGGTTTTGTTCACCGGGCTCTGGTTTTTTTCCACGGGCTCTGGTTTTCTTCCTCGGGCTCTTCTTTTGTTCCTCGAGCTCTGGTTTTGTTCCTCTGTCCCTCCTTTTGTTCCTTGGGCTCTGGTCTTTTTCCTCGGGTTCTGGTTTTGTTCCTTGTGGTCTGGTTTTCTTCCTTGGCTTCTGGTTTATTTCCACAGGCTCTGGTTTTGTTCCTCAAGCTCTGGATTTGTTCCTCGGGCCCTGTTTTTTTTTGTTGGGCCCTGGTTATGTTCCTTGGACTCTGTTTTTTTCCTCGGACCTTGGCTTGGTTCCTCAGGCCGAGGTTTTGTTCCTCGGGCTCTGGTTGTGTTCCGCGGCCCTGGTTTTGTTCCTCGTGCTGTGGTTTTGTTCCTCGGGCTCTGGTTTAGTTCCTCGGGCTCTGGTTTTGCTACTCTGGCCCTGGTTTTCTTCCTCGGGCCTTGGTTTTGTTCCTCGAACTCTAGTTTTGTTCCTAGGGCTCTCCTTTTATTCCTTGGGCACTGGTCTTGTTTCTCTTGTCTGGTTTTGTTCCACGGGCCATGGTTTTCTTCCTAGGGCTTTGTTTTTGTTCCTCGGCATCTAGTTTTCTTCCTTGGGCCCTGGTTTGGTTCCTTGGTCTCTGGTTTTCTCCCTCGAAATCTGGTTTAGTTCCTCTGGCTCTGCTTTAGTTCCTCAGGTGCTCCTTTTGTTCCTCGGGCTCTTGCTTTGTTCCTCGGGCTCTTGCTTTGTTCCTCGGGGTCTGGTTTTGTTCCTTGGTTCTCGTTTTCTTCCTTTGGCTCTGCTTTGTTCCTTGGGCTCTCGTTTTCTTCCTCTGGCTCTGGTTTTGTTCATCATGGGCTGGTTTTGTTCCTTGGGCGCTGGTTTTGTTTCTCGACATCTGGTTGTGTTCTTCGGGCTCTTTTTTTTTTCCTCGGGCTCTGTTTTTTTCCTCGAATTATGGTTTTGTTCCTCGGGCTCTGGTTTTCTTCCTCGAGCTCTGGTTTGGTTCCTAGGGCTCTGGTTTGGTTTCTCGGGCTCTGTTTTTTTCCTCGAACTATGGTTTTGTTCGTCGGGCTCTGGTTTATTTCCACGGGCTCTCGTTTTCTTCCTCCGGCTCTGCTTTTGTTCCTCGGGTTCTGGTTTGGTTCCTCAGGCACTGGATTTTTTCCTTGGGCTCTGTTTTTTTCCTCGAACTATGGTTTTGTTCGTTGGGCTCTGGTTTAGTTCCACAGGCTCTCGTTTTCGTCCTCGGGCTCTCGTTTTGTTCCTCGGGTCTGGTTTTTGTCCTCGGGCTCTGCTTTTGTTCCTTGGGCTCTGGTTTGGTTCCACTGCCTCTGGTTTTCTTCCTCGGACCCTGCTTTTTTTCCTCGAGGGCTGTTTATTTTTCTCGGGCTCTGTTTTGTTCCTTCCGTTTCTCATTTCTTCCTCGGGCTCTGGTTATTTTTCTCGACAGCTGGTTTTGTTCTTCGGGCTCTGGTTTTTGTCTTCGGGCTCTGGTTTTCTTCCTTGGGCTCTGGTTCTCTTCCTCGGACCTTGCTTTTTTTCCTCGGAGGCTGGTGTTGTTTTTCGGGCTCTGTTTTTTCCTTCAGGTTCTCGTGTTGTTCCTCGGTCTCTGATTTTGTTCCTGTATTTCTGGTTTTGTTCCTCGGGCCCTCCTTTTGTTCCTCGGGCTCTCGTTTTGTTCCTCAGGCTCTGTTTTTTTTCCTCGGGGCCTGGTTTTATTCCTAGGGGTTTGTTTTTGTTCCTCGGCATCCGTTTTTCTTCCTCGGGCCCTGGTTTGGTTCCTCGGTCTCTGATTTTGTTCCTCAAAATCTGGTTTAGTTCCTCAGGCTCTGCTTTTGTTCCTCGGGGACCGATTTTGTTCCTCGGGCTCTGGTTGTGTTCCTCGGGCTCTGGTTTGGTTCCTCCGGCTCTGGTTTTGTTCCTCGGGCTGTTTTATTCCACGAACTCTGGTTTTGTTTGCTGGGCTCTGGTTTTGTTCCACGGGCTCTGGTTTTCTTCCCCGGGCTCTGCTTTTGTTCCTCGGGCTCTGGTTTGGTTCCACGGGCTCTGGTTTTGTTCCTTGGTCCCTCCTCTTGTTCCTTGGCCTCTGGTTTTGTTCCTTGGGCTCTGGTTTTGTTCCTCCGGCCCTGCTTTTGTTTCTCAGGCTCTGGTTTTTTTCCTCAGGTACTGGTTTTGTTCCTTGGGTTCTGGTTTTGTTCCTCAAGCTCTGGTTTTCTTCCTTGGGCGCTGTTTTTTTTCTTTGGGCCCTGGTTTTGTTCCTTGGGCTCTGGTTTTCTTCCTCGGGCCCTGGTTTTGTTCCTCGGTCTCTAGTGTTGTTCCTCGAAATCTAGTTTAGTTCCTCTCGCTCTGCTTTAGTTCCTCAGGTCCTCCTTTTTTTCCTCGTGCTCTTGCTTTGTGCCTCGGGCTCTTGCTTTGTTCCTCGGCTCTGGTTTTGTTCCTCGGGCTCTGGTTTTGTTTCTCAACAGCTGGTTTTGTTCTTCGGGCTCTGTTTTTTTTCCTCGGGCACTGTTTTTTTCCTTGAAGTATGGTTTTGTTCCTTGGGCTCTGGTTTTCTTCTTCGGGCTCTGATTTTTTTCCTAGGGCCCTGGTTTGGTTCCTCGGGCCTTGGTTTTTTTCCTCGGACCCTGTTTTTTTTCCTTGGGCACTGGCTCTCTTCCTCGGGCTGTGGTTTTGTTCCTTGGGCTCTGGTTTGGTTCCTCGAACTCTCTTTTAGTTCCTCGGTCTCTGCTTTTGTTCCTCGGGGAGTGGTTTTGTTCTTCAGGCTCTGGTTGTGTTCCTCGGGTTCTGGTTTGGTTCCTCAGGGTCTGGTTTTGTTCCTCAGGCTCTGTGTTTTTCCTCAAACTATGGTTTTGTTTGTCGGGCTCTGGTTTAGTTCCACGGGCTCTCTTTTTGTTCCTCGAGCTCTCGTTTTCTTCTTCGGTCCCTACTTTTTTCCTTGGGCTCTGTTTGTGTATCCTTGGGCTCTCGTTTTCTTCCTCTGTCTCTGTTTTTGTTCATCGTGGGCTGGTTTTGTTCCTCGGGCTCTGGTTTTGTTTGTCATGGTCTGGTTTTGTTCGTCGGGCTCTGTTTTTGTCCTCAAAGTATGGTTTTGTTCATCGCGCTCTGGTTTTGTTCCATGGGCTCTCGTTTTCTTCCTTGGGCTCTCGTTTTGTTCCTTGGGCACTGGTTTTCTTCCTCGGGCTCTGCTTTCGTTTCTTGGGGACTGGTTTTGTTCCTCGGGCTCTGGTTGTGTTCTTCGGGCCCTGGTTTTGTTCCTCGTGCTGTGCTTTTGTTCCTCGGTCTCTGTTTTTTTCCCTCGGGCTCTGGTTTATTTCCTCTGGCTCTGGTTTTGTTCCTCGGGGTCTGGCTTTTTTCCTCGGGTTCTGATTTTGTTCCTCGAGGTCTGGCTTTATTCCTCGGGCCCTCCTTTTTTTTCCTCGGGCTCTGGTTTTGTTCCTTGGGCTCTCGTTTTGTTCGTAGGGCTCTGTTTTTTTTCCTCGAGGTCTGGTTTTTTCCTTCGTCCTCTGGTTTTGTTCCTCGGGCTCTGGTTTGGTTTCACTGGCTCTGGTTTTGTTCCTCGGTCTCTGGTTTTTCTTCTCTGGCCCTGGTTTTCTTCCGCGGGCCTTGGTTTTGTTCCCCGGGTTGCGGTTTTGTTCCTCGGGCCCTGGTTTTGTTCCTTGAAAACTGGTTTTGTTCCTCGGGCTCTCGTTTTATTCCTTGGGCTCTTTTTTTATTCCTCGAGGGCTGGTTTTGTTCCTAGGACTCTGTTTTTTTTCCTAGGGCTCTCGTTTTCTTCCTCAGGGTTTCATTTTGTTCCTTGAGGTCTGGTTTTGTTCCTCGGGCCCTGGTTTTGTTCCTCGGGCCCTGGTTTTGTTCCTCGGGCTCTGGTTTTGTTCCTCGGGCTCTGGTTTGCTCCCTCGGGCTCTGGTTTGGTTCCTCAGGCTCCGGTTTTGTTCCTCGGGCTCTGTTTTTTTCCTCGAACTATGGTTTTGTTCGTCCGGCTCTGGTTTAGTTCCACGGGCTCTCGTTTTCTTCCTCGGGCTCTGGTTTTCTTCCTCGGGCTCTAGTTTTCTTCCTCGGGCTCTGCTTTTGTTCGTCGGGCTCTGCTTTGCTTCTACGGGCTCTGGTTTTTGTCCTCGGACCCTGCTTTTTTTCTTCGAGGACTGGTTTTTTTTCTCGGGTTCTGGATTTTTCCTTTGGGTTCTCATTTTTTTTCGGGCTGTGGTTTTGTTCCTCGGGCTCTGTTTTTTTTCCTCGGGCTCTGGGTTAGTTCCTCCGGCTCTGGTTTTGTTCCTCGGGGCCTGGTTTTGTTCCTTGGGCTCTGATTTTGTTTCTCGGTTCGTCCTTTTGTTCTTCGGGCTCTCGTTTTGTTCCTCAGGCTCTGGTTTTGTTCCTCCGGCCCTGTTTTTTTTCCTCGGGCTCTCGTTTTGTTCCTCGGGCTCTGGTTTTCTTCCTCTGGGTCTGCTTTTATTCCTCGGGCTCTGGTTTTGTTCATCGAGCTCTGGTTTTCTTCCTCGAGTGCGACGAGCGAGGGAATGCAAGCAGTTGACTCAATTTGAGTGATAAGGCCAGCTTCAACTTTATTGTAAAACCCTACACATATTTATACACTAAGTTCTACCTTATGCATACTTGTCTCACAATCATTGGCCTAGCTCTAAAAATTACATTATCATATTCCTCCTACTTTCGGTTGCTGCTACGTGGTCCGGGTTCCATCCTGTTTTTCTTATACTGTACTTTCTCAAAGTTGCTTATCTGCACAGAGCAAGGTCAGCATGACTTTCTTTTCTCCCTTGCAGCATGACTCAGAATTTTCCTACCGCGGCCTAGTCTGGCTAACTTTCTCCAACACTCGAGCCCTTCGTTTTTTTCCTCAGGCTCTTGTTTTGTTCCTCAGTCTCTGATTTTGTTCCTCGGGCTCTGGTTTACTTCCTCGGGCTCTGGTTTGGTTCCTAGGGCTCCGGTTTGGTTCCTCGGGCCTTGGTTTCTTTCCTTGGGCCCTGGTTTTTTTCCTCGGGCACTGGTTCTGTTCCTCGGGCTCTGATTTGGTCCCTCGGGCTCTCGTTTTGTTCCTCAGGCTCTGGTTTTGTTCCTCGGGCTCTGCTTTTGTTCCTCGGGCTCTGGTTTGGTTCCACGGACTCTGGTTTTCTTCCTCGGACCCTGCTTTTTTTACTCAAGGGGTGGTTTTTTTTCTCAGGCTCTGATTTTTTCCTTTGGGTTCTCGGTTTTTCCTTGAGCTCTGGTTTTGTTTCTCGACAGCTGGTTTTGTTCTTCAGGTTCTCGTTTTGTTCCTCGGGCTCCGGCTGTGTTCCTCAGGCTCTGGTTTTGTTTCTCGGGCTCTGGTTTTCTTCCTATGGCTCTGCTTTTATTCCTCGGGCTCTTGTTCTGTTCCTCGAGCTCTGGTTTTCTTCCTCGGGCCCTTCTTTTTTTCCTCAGGCTCTCGTTTTGTTCCTCAGTCTGTGGTTTTGTTCCTCGGGCTCTGGTTTTCTTCCTTGGGCTCTGGTTTGGTTCCTAGGGCTCCGGAACAGCTTGAGCAGTCCGATCCTGCTGCTGGACGTCTCACAGCAGGGGGTGACTACTTTTCACCTCCGCTTTCGGGAATTCCTGTTCCCGTCGTTCGCCGACCCTCTCGTCCTCCTCCTGATCCACCGACAGAAAGGGCTTGTCCCTCCGCACCGCCGGGGGAAAGGGAGGGGGAGAGGGAGGGTCCAAGTGAAAATGAGAGGGTAGACAGTAGCGGACAGGAGACTGCTCAAGCTGAAAGTCTTACACCAGCTCCTCCCTCATATATGTCAATTAAACAAGGAAGAGAGGAGCCTTTTGCATCTTTTGTAGACAGTCACAGACGCTATTGACCGTGCAGATATGGCAGATTTTATGAAAGGACCTTTGCTGAGACAGTGTGTATTAGGGAATTGTAATACTTATACGAAGGGCATCCTTGTCACCTTACCCTTAGACGCCACCATAGAAGTCTGCTTTTGTTACTCGGGGACTCGTATTGTTCGTCGGGCTCTGGTTGTGTTCCTCGGGCTCTGCTTTAGTTCCTCGGGCTCTGCTTTTATTCCTCGGGGACTGGTTTTGTTCCTCGGGCTCTGGTTTTGTTCCTCAGGTTCTGGTTTGGTTCCTCAAGCTCTGTTTTTTTTCCTCGGGCTCTGTTTTCTTCCTCGAACTATGGTTTTGTTCGTCGGGCTCTGGTTTAGTTCCACAGGCTCTCGTTTTCTTCCTCGGGCTCTCGTTTTGTTCCTCGGGGTCTGGTTTTCTTGCTCGGGCTCTGCTTTTTTCCCTTGGGTTCTGGTTTGGTTCCATGGCCTCTGGTTTTCTTCCTCAGACCCTGCTTTTTTTCCTAGAGGGCTGTTTATTTTTCCATGGCTCTGTTTTTTTCCTTCGGGTTCTTGTTTTTTCCTCGGTCTCTGGTTTTGTTTCTCGATAGCTGGTTTTGTTCTTCGGGCTCTGGTTTTGTTCCTCGGGCTCTCGTTTTGTTCCTAGGGCTCTGGTTTTTGTCCTCAGGCTCTGGTTTAGTTCCTCGGGCTCTGGATTAGTTCCTCCATTCCTGCTTTTGTTCCTCAGGCTCTGGTTTTGTTCCTCGGGCTCTGGTTTTGTTCCTCGAGGTCTGGTTTTCTTCCTCGGGCCCTGTATTTTTTCCTTGGTGTCTGGTTTTGTTCCTTGGGCTCTGGTATTCTTCCTCAGACTTTTTCTTGGTTCCTCAGGCCGTTGTTTTGTTCCTCGGGCTCTGGTTGTGTTCCTCAGGCCATGGTTTTTTTCCTCGGTTTCTCCTTTTGTTCCTCGGGCTCTGGTTTTGTTCCTCGGGCCCTCCTTTTGTTCCTCGGGCTTTTATTTTGTTCCTCGGGCTCTGGTTTTCTTCCTTAGGATCTGGTTTTGTTCCTCGGGCTCTGGTTTGGTTCCTGCAAATCTGGTGTAGTTCCTTGCGCTCTGCTTTAGTTCCTTGGGGACTGGTTTTGTTCCTCGGGCTCTGGCTGTGTTCCTCAGGCTCCGGTTTTGTTCCTCGGGCTCTGTTTTTTTCCTCGAACTATGGTTTTGTTCATCGGGCTCTGATTTAGTTCCACAGGCTCTCGTTTTCTTCCTCGGGCTCTCATTTTGTTCCTCGGGCACAGGTTTACTTCCTCGCGCTCCGCTTTTGTTCCACGGACTCTGGTTGTGTTCCTCGGTGCGTCTTTTTGTTCCTCGGGCTCTG